>NC_085139.1:167246782-167434628 GCF_024139115.2 Armigeres subalbatus
TAATTTTGCCTCCTACGATATCTCACGACGCTGCGGCGGGATGAATGCAACGATGCCTGAAAGACGCGAATGATCAGTTATTGACTGACCAACTGACCAGCTGGAACGCTGGTTCGAGCACTGAACAACTTTTTCAAGTGCCAGCCAGGCCAGGGAGATGCTCAAAGCTGACCCCATGACATCCGCTCAACTACTGCATCGTTTATTTCGTAATATCTGGGACACCGCAACATTCTCGGTCGACTGTATGCAAGGCTTAGTGAAGGTACCCAAAAGGGTAACCTGATGTATGCATAAGCGAGGCATTATGTTAATGTGTCCGTCTTCAAAGTTCTGTGCAAAATTATCCTAGCCGGATTCAGGAGAAGATCGATGCGACTCTCTGTCGGAGCAAGCCGGATTCGCCGGAAGATCCTGTGGGACATATTATCATGCTCCGCATCATTCTGAGAGATAAACGAATTCCAAGAGTCCCTTTACTGAATTCATTGACTACGAAAAGCTTTCGACCGTCTCAATCACGAGAATATGTGGGGCGCCCTGAGACGAAGGGGTCTCGAGAAAATCATCCCCTCATCGAGGCACAGTACGAGGCCTTCGTGAGAGTGCTGCATAATGGGTCTTGTCCGACCCTATCCGGCGTAGCTGGTGGAAGGTGTATTCTATCACCGTTCCTCAACGGAATCGACGAGATTCTGGTGATGCAATGACCGTGAACAAACTGCGGGCTGTTATGGCAGCCTTTAACCATGGAGCACTCAAACGATTCGACTTGGCTGATGACGTTGCACTCCTCGCGCAACGGCGCTCTGATATTCATAGTGACATTCATAGATATAATAAGAGAAACGCGGTTGATGTAAGAACACCTTTCTTTTTGCATGGTGCTTCACAAAATTCATTGTTCTACAAGGTGTAAATGTTTTCAATTCGATGCCTACAATCAAACGTGCAGCGACATAGACAGTTCAAGAGACAATGTATTTACACGTCAAAGCTGCATTTTAGACAGCTACTCGACAATTTTTAGCATTAACTAATTTAAGTTTTGACGAAGTTTTACCCAACGTATACTTTGGTGTTTTATTTTATTTTATTTTTGTTTTGGGGCATTAAGACTACAACGATCGCCTGATGATGATGATGGATTTTTACTTTATTGATAATTATTAATTTAACTTTTCTTTGTGTAGTCTAAGAGTTTGAGCCTCGCGCGAAATACAGGTATAAATTATTTTAAATTTAATTTTCGCTACATTTTGATCTGTTTGAATGATTGAGGAATGACTTTTGTATGGTTACTAAGCAGCGGTATTTCGAAAATTCTGTTTCAGGTGGTTGAAACGAAATTCCGCGGAATTTGCGGAATTTGAGCAAGGGAAATCAGATTTCTTGATTTCGTTTCGTTTCGTAAAATTACAAAAATTTCAGAAAACTAGCTTATAACGAAATTTAACGGAATTCGCGAAATTTCGAAACAAATTTAGACTTAAACCATACTGTCTCGTACGGTCGCATATTATCAAAATTTTGGCTGCGCGCAGAACAAAATCATAAAGTCTGTTTCAAAATTTTATGTTAGGATCTGTCTCAATTGGATAATTAAAGAAATTAACAAAATTGACATTTCAATAATTATCAAATAACCTGCTCGCAGAGCAAGATTACTTTGACAGATATCGAATCATTTTCCATCGATGTCTTATTGAATTGCTGGGTAGCACCAGCCATTCTTATAACTGGATTTTTAATTTTCGAACTGTCACTTTTAAGTTTAATTATCCAAATGAGACAGACCTAAACAATTGTTTCTATTAACGCCTACATAATCCCATTCTGAGTCAACAAATGAACCGTGCCAGCGAAAGTGTGCATAAACCATTTTTGTCGATTTTGGTTTTAAAACCACCGGCTTCGTTTGCAAAGATTTTGTAAGGAATAAAGAAAAGTGATTTTTGAGCACTAAATCTGGAGATATGCACTTGTTAAGATGAGTTGGTGGTTCGTGAAACTAGCAACACTGTCATGCTGAGGGAACTGATTGGATTGAAGGTGGTGGATACGTGGTTGAAATTGAATTCCAACTAGAGTTATTAATATATATATATATAAATATATATATATATATATATATATATATATAAATATATATGGTTTAATAATTAATAATGAAAAATAAATTTCAGCTTTGAAGCTGTGGTAGGACACTGCTGTCAGAAGAGTTTCAATCAAGCCAAGGAAAACCGCCGCAACAGCACTTTTTAACTTCTGGTATATATCACAATGGCAATTTCGTTGCCAGGAAAAGTGGTACATGCAGTTCTACCCACAAAAATCAGCTTATTGAAAAGAATTTGACAACAAGGCCCATTAGCAATTATATTACGTCAAACGCCATATAGGGCCCTATATGGCTATTAAAAACTAAGATGAAAGTAGCACTATATGGCCGATTTTATGAAATATAGCTTATTGTTACTTGGAGATGTTTCCGTAACAGATGAACCGGTGCAGAAAGTGGTACATGTAATATGTAAGTGAATAAGTAATGTAAGTAATGAGTAAATATTACAGGATAATCATTTTTACAAAACTTCGAAAATAAAATTCATATTTGCTATTTTCTGAACTCAATGTACCAACGTGTTATGAATGATGTGCTCAAAGGTAGTAATGAAAAATGTGTTTTTGGTCAAATTTCAAGTTTGTTGAAAAAATGCATGTACCATTATTAATGGAACAAAGTGCAACAGAAACCCAAAACGTTGTGTATAAAAGTGGTACATGTACATTAATGAAATTATTTTAAACGGCTGCAAACCATCTTGAACTTCAAAATATAGGATTAAAATCTGTTGGAAAATTTATGTTGTGTGTTGTCAAGCTGATTAAAGTGGGCAGAATTGCTATGTACCACTTACCTGGCAGCGAAGCTAATGTAATATATACCAGAAATTGAAAAGTGTTATCAAGATTTAGTTGCCAAACATCACTTTTCGTTATTCCTTTACTATATCTTTGCAACAGAAGCCGTTTGTGTAATAAACACAAAATCGACAAAATGGTTTATGTACCACTTTCGCTGACACCGCTCCGAGAGTGATCGTAGTAACCGTTGTGATCGGTGGTGTTTTGACAACCTAAAATTTTCCAAATTATTTTTTTGCTGAGTACCTACTCACCTATTTATTAAGTTTCCGACGAAGATTGAAAAAAGTGTTAGTATTTGAAGGAATAATTTGAGTAGAGGTTCCGGTGGCAATTTTGCCTATTACTGCCTTGGATCGTTCGCCGAAAGGATAATTCCGGACCTTATGGACTCGTCCTCATCCTGCCTCGCTAGTCTGTGATACAGGTGATAACCTGGTGAAGCGCGTCTCAGAATTTAGGCAGATTCAGCCTAGGACTCCTCCTTTCTCGATGATGTTTGATTCCGCATCATTCAAAAAGTATGGAGCAACGGAAAGTCAAACGTCAAAGTTCATTCTGCGGTGACGATACTAACAATGGTCCGTACGAGACTCCATTGAAGCATCGGCAATGGATTGAATTGTAGATTGTTTCATTATGTTTTATGATTTAAATCTCTAAAACTAATACGCGCTGGATTGTAATCCAGAAGTTGTTTATGGATCCATTATCCAATGATATGGTAGCATAAACAAGGGCTTATTATTGTAAAAGTGACCTCGGACTGGTCATGAAATACCAGGCAGTCTGAAATGGGTCATGAGCTGCAATAGAGCTGGCACCTTCTAATCCCGGATTAAATCTGACTGTAAACAGACAGCTTTCTTCCATAACATCACTGCCAGACAGTGTAGTTTTTGAACACACACACACACACACTTTCTGACACTGTCTCGATGTTAATCCTATTTTGAATTTCAAGATGGTATTTGTCAAGAAACTTCGCATATTTCTCATTACATCCTTAGGTACATCAGTCATAACGTTGGTATAGTTAGTTGCAGAAAATTCAACTTTGAATTTTATTTTCGAAGGTTTAGGAAAATGTCTCCTGTAAAATATGTCAATGTAACATGTACCACTTTGCTGGCAGCGGTTCAAATACATCTTCGGTATTTTGTTGAAATGCCAACAGAAAACTAAAATATCATTAACTATTTTATCCCATTTTTTCAATAGCGATCCGACCAAGGATCCGACTCAATATTTAAGACGTCAGGCTCAGAGATGAATGTAATCAGATATGAATTAGATCAGTACAACTTTGTCAAAGAAGCAAAGTCGTAGCGTGGATTCCTAAGGCCCTCGTGAAGTACTTTTAGAGCGCCTCTTTTAGGCTTTTCTTACCTCTTAGCCTCAAGGTTTAAGCGCATGACTAAGCACTACTATATTCGTATATTATATTTTTATTAGCTCAATACCATAAAACTACGCTGATGAATGAATATGAAGTATGCTTCAGCATAATCACATAAGTCTTAAATGAAATAATGTTTTTGAATCTGAATACAAAAAAAATCCCACAGTTAAATATATTTTTTATACATACTCTTGATATAAAGCTGAACTGATATAATATTGATCAGTTTCGGAGCAACCACTTCACGATTAATTCCTTTGAAAGCGGCACAAATTCTGGGGTATTGCCTTATCGACAATGTTAAACACGGGAACACGGTGATTTATCACAGACTGCTTCTTCTATTACTATAATTTTAATGGTCGCAGAGCAGTTATTTGGCTGCAAGAAAATAAAATCAGAATTGCGTACATAATGTAAAATCAATTCAATAAAATTCTGCGGAAAAAAATAAATTTCGTTTCGTTTCGAAAATTTCGAATTAAATGGACGTTAATTTCATCGTTTCGAAGTCTCGAAAGTAAATATATATTTCGTTTCGTTTCGTTTCGAAACAACATAGACATTTTAAATTTCGTTTCGTTTGTTTCGTCAGGAAAAGTGTCTTATCGCATCCTTAATGGTTACTGCGAAAGAGTTTTGAATGTTCGATATAGCTATCCAGTAGATTGTTCTTTGGTTAAACTGAAACTTTTGATATCGAGGAGGTATCACAAGTGTGGTGCCTGTATTGTCGAGAATCATGAATACTATAGATACATACTAGTTGTTTATCGAAAATTGACTTGATACGCGATTCCTGGTGAAACTTTTGAAATCTGTGCGAGAGGTATCACAAGTTTGCATTTTCAAGAGCTGTATGTATCACTACTGATGTTTTAGCAAGATTGCGGTTTTGGAAAGATCAGTTTTTAAATTTATATTTTTGCTGTATAGTGATGTAAAATATTCAAATTTATATCTGTCATAAGAAATCGGATGTTTTTCTTTTTGAAATGATTAAATGCATATCAATTAATTATCTTAAAGATAACTCGTCTAGCTCAAATTGTAGGGTATGGCGGGACCACCATCATCATCATCATATGCAGAGTAAGCTCAACGACCTCGCCGAGCGCTCCTCCTGGCAGGTTCAGTCATCAACGTCAACAAAACCAAATCGTTGGATGTAAACAGATGTATCAGTGGAAACACTCAACGGCTGCAGGTGTTCAATTAACAGATGCCTGCGGTATATAATTAGGCCTGGTGGTCTTCCCAACTGGATCTCAAACAACGAGCTCCATCGTCGTTTACCAGAGGCCGATAACAACAGAAATTGGGATCAAAAGTTTGGCCACACTCTACGTAAGGGAAACGAAATCGTAAACAAGCATTAGATCGGAACCCAGCGGACATCGCAGCAGAGGCAGACCCAGAGGTTCTTGGGGCGAAGCCTCAATAAAGAAATAAAACAAGTCGACTGAAATCTAACCTGGCAACAGGTTAAAGCGATAAGCAACGCTCAGAGTGAGATCTTTGCCGCCTTTGCACCACCGGAGGTGTACAGGTAAGGTAAGGAAAATAGTGAAATGTAGAAATGAGAACATGAAGTGAGATATAAGTGGGTATAAGTGAGAAGTAAGAAGTGAAAATGAAAAGTGAGGATTGAAAAAGAAGTGAGAATTGGAAGGAGAAGTGAGATGTGCGAAGGAGAAATGAAAAGTTAAAAGCAAGAAGCAAGAAATTCCATGTGAGAAATAAGAAATTCAAGTGAGAAGTAAGAAATGAGAAATGCAGTTAAAAGTGAGATGTGCGAGAGAAATGAAAAGTTAAAAGCGAGAAGCAAGAAATTCATGAGAAATAAGAAATTCTAAGTGAGAAGTAAGAAATGAGAAATGCGAAGTTAAAAGGAGAAGTTGAAGCGAATAATGAGAAGTGGAAATTAAGAAAGAAAGAGATAGAAGTGAAAAGTGAAAAATGAGAAGCAAGAAGTGAGATATAAAAAGTTAAGAGAAGTAAGAAATGAAAATGAAATGAAGTGAGAAATGAGATGCGAAGTGAGAGGTGAAATTAGTTAGAAGTGAGAAGTGAGTAGGGAAAAGAGAGCGAGAGCAAGATGTTCGAAGAGAGAAGTAATGAGAAGTGAAAGGAGAAATAAGGAGTGAGAACTAAGTTGTAAGAAGGAGATAGAAGGGAAGTAACGATCGAGTTTCTCACAAGTGAAGAGACGAGATTCTTTCATTTTCCTTCTTTTTCTTTCTTTCTTTTCTTATATCTTCCTTTTCCTCTCCACTCACTTGTCACTACTTAACATCACGCTTCTCACCTCATAATTATCATCTCCTTTCACTTCTTACTTGCTTTTCTCAATACTCACATCTTTCTTCCATTTCGCAACCATCACATCTCAATTCTCACTACTTTTTTTATTTCACTATTCACATGTTACTGCAATCTCACTACTTAATAATGACTCATATATTTGAAATCAATGGTTGATTTGATATGATATCATTTATCATAAAAAAATGTGTGCTGCTGAACCGTAGCAAGCAAAATGATTTTCAACATTTTAATCGAATAATTACCCAATTATTCCATGCATGTTCAAGTGAGCAGTTGAAATGGATCAAAAGCGTATTTTTGGAGCTGTATTTTGAGGAAGTGAGTCTTTGTCGATCGACATTCTCAGTATTTTGAAATTCTTCCGAGTGTAAAAAACTATTTGACAATGTGTGGCATGATGGCCTGTACAAAGACAACGCTAATCTATCCGGCTACCTGGCGAAATCCATCAACAACTATCGGTCGAGGAGACCTGGGCTTCATCTAGCGGAGGAGTTCCATTCGCATAACATCGTCCAGGTGTCTCTCAAGATCCCTTTGCGTTTGACCTGCCATTGTTGTTCGCGAACAAAACTCGCTATAGTCTTTTGTTGTTACCCATACTCGCCGACTAATAAAGTGTCGGAAAACAAAGACAGTAAGTTCGCGAGTATGCGTCGTTATTGTTGAGCCTAAGAGGTTTTTTGAAACGATGCAGAATTCTTCATTCCATCCTGCTGCTGACTCCATTTTCTCGATTGTGTTGTGTCATTTTCGTTAGGGCCACAAGGTAAGCGATTCAAGTCCTCCAGCTCACCCAACTCGTTTCTCGGATTACGATACATTGGAATAAAAAGAAGCAGTTGTATACAGCATGGAGCAACCTATGAAAAGCCTACAAGGTTTCAACATTCGCAACTTTGTGAAAATGTCTTGTATCACTATTCGCTGTACTATCTCTCTAGAAAACTCCAAGGCTACGCAGACTCCAGGATCGATAAACTTTCGATAGTCTATCGGGGCTGTTACCAAAGATAAAAAAATCTTGAAGTATGGAAAACTCGTAATTGTGTCTTTCGGTGTATTTTACTTTGAAGTTTGCTCTAGCCTTTAAAAGTTGAACGGGTTGGCACCGTTAGGTTTCCAGTTATTTGCTTTCATACCTTTTTTCGCACCATTTATAAACTGGAAGCATCGAATACCCGCTTCAACGAGCTCGATGTGGCCATGGAGATTTACTGTGGCTGAACATTGGAATATTTTCGCAATTATTACTGAAAGAATTAGATGAACTTGTCAAACTTAAAATCACTCTAATAAAGAATTAAAAAAAACTGACAAGAATTAAATTTTTAATGTGCCTCATCCGTTCTGTTCGAATTTATCTATATTCCATATTTACATATATAAAACCAATCTTTGTATGTATGTTCGTAACTCTTTTGAACAACTTGGCCGATTTCAACCAAATTTGGAACACATTCTCTATCCTCAGGGAAGAATAAAGGTGGGATGGTCATTTGGAAAAGGGGGAAGGGGTGGGAGGGGTTTTGGTTAGAAAATGAAATCAAACTTCTAAGTCTGAGTAGTCGGAAAAATAGTAAACAACCCAAGTAACACTTTAAGTTTTATAACCTTTAAAGACATAATTTACTCACAAGAGTGTGATAAAACCAGATAAAATCAAATGTTACTGGAGAATGCCACCCACAGTGGGCGGTGAAGTGAAACGTCACGTCTGTTATAAAAATTGTACTGAGTATGCCAGACGTGACGTCACATCTGGTCGCCTTCGGCATCTCACTCAGCTGAGAGTTTCTCTCTGAAAAGCGAATTTCGTTGAACAAATACTACTTGAGGTTTGGCCCATTTGTGTAGCACATCGCTCCCAATCCCAAGGACTGATTTCGACAAATTTTGTACACATATTCACTATGAAGAACCGATCATATGGGAGGAATTTCGGAAAGGGAGAGTCGGTAGGAAGGGTATTGTTCAGAAAACGAGGCAATTCAGTGTAGTTTTGAACCCCTGTACGATTTCAACCTAATTTGGTACACACATTCTCTATCCTATGGAGAAGATAACAAAGGAGGTAGAAGGGTCATTGAGAAATGAGGCAGTGTAACTCCTAACTTTTGATTAGTATACTGATACTCAGCTAACTTCTTCAAATTACTTAACGGCATTTATTCTCTAATTCGGGTTGGACGTATCGGTACGGAATGAAAAAAGAGCTAATCATGGCCATGAAATAACAAGCTCACATACCTGCGCAGGTTTTTGCTTCTCGATGATCTGATGCGTTGGAAGTACTCCGCCGAGAATATGGCGACGATGTCCTCCGACCAGGTTGTGGCGATGGCGGCCGATTGGCTTTGCCGCAGATGCTGCAGATTAGCGCGCAGCGATGGAGGTCGAGCTCGAGCGATATGGCCGAGACTAAATATGCGGAGGGAGTGGCGCCTGGACGGAAGGCTTCCGATTTCGGAATCGGAATAACCGTTCCCTCAAGCTAGTAGCCTCCTTTCCCTAACGACCCGGCTTCGCGTACCTTTCCGGTTCACCGAGCGAGGACTAAAAGGAAGACTACTAACCGTCGATTCGGGTTCGGTCCAGCGTCCGATTATTGACGACGTACGGGGACCGCACTCTCGGGAGTGATCCACGGGAATTGGCTTGGGGATCTTACGACGGTTGATTGGCGACCGCCGAGTTTTCGCTTTTTGACGAGTGTCTTCACTTCTCCTCCTTTTAACTACCTCTACAGGCGGGCCTTAACGCACGCTCGAGCTCTCGATGTCCGTTGGGCGAAATGGCGGGCCCTGTAGACGCCACACGTATTCCCGTACCCGACTCCGGTCGAATACACAAAATTCAGCCCGTACCAGAAAGCGCAGTGCGCTTTTTGTACGTTTCACTACACGGTGTTCACGGAATTCAAAAAACACGTCCTAATGAGGTCTGCTACGTTAACCTTTAGTCAAACTAGCCAAAATCAACTTTAAATATTGAAAAACTTCGTAATCTACTCGCAAACACTTCTAATCACCAGCCGTTCACTTAGCGAAATGCTCGAGTTCTTGTCTGATTTTTATAAAGAAACTTATCCTTTTGAAAAGTCGTCAATTATTTTAAATTTGCGCCAAATAAATTTGAACTAGCGACAAAGAGTGCGCGCCTTCGGTGAGTCGATAAAAACGAGCACATGAGAACACTACAACAGTACATGGTCAATTTCAATTTGGATAATAATTTAGTCAAGACACAAACCTCGTAATCGACATACAAATAAAAATTCAAATTTCTTTTCGTCCGGTTTGCAAATTATTTACTTAATGTAATATTTCATTATTTTACTAATTCCAAATAATTTTAATTTGTGATTTTACTTAAAAAGAGAAAAACGTCATAAATTACTATTTTGACTTAATTAAAATTTATCGAAAAAACGTAAAACGTTACAATATGAAAAGTTGTCTAATGTTTTTCTTAGCTTTTGTGCACACACATACACACACATACATACACACGGGGCAGCAGGGACAGCAGGGACAGCATGGACCATGTCCAAGGGCTTGACGACCCCTCCCCAGCTGTCTGTGAGTCAGGGAGAACTGCCTAGGGCGTGGTGGGATTTAGCAGTGGGCTCTGCTAAAATCCCTCCCAAAAACCACAAGTGCCCGTAATAAGACTCTATCAAAGCGACTGTGTGCCGCTTCAAAGCACAAGCCCAGGAGTGCCAATTGGCATGGGGAGTGTCCCTACTTCGGTAGGAGTAGCGCGTGAGCTGCTTCGGCAGGGGTGAGTGATCTGTTTGTGCTGAGGGCAGGAGTGTCATAGCGCGTCGCCGCTATTGTCACTTCGAAGCGCAGCAGAAGTCTGAGTAAGGACTGCTCATGCTGAGGCAGGAGTGTCGTAGCGTAGTATCGTTGATTTGTCCCTACATGCCGCTATCGACACCTCGAGGGCATGGCAGTGGAGTGTTAGAGTGAGTTGGGGTGTCCCTACTTCGGTAGGGTAGCGCGTGAGCTGCTTCGGCAGGGAGTGAGTGATCTGGTTGTGCTGAGGCAGGAGTGTCATAGCGTGTCGCCGCTATTGTCACCTCGAAGCGCAGCAGAAGTCTGAGTATGGACTGCACATGCTGAGGTAGGAGTCAGAGGTAGCTATCGACACCTCGAGGCATGGCAGTGGAGTGTTATAAGCACCCGAAAAGGGGTCACATGGAGCGAATGGTCTTTGGAGAAGCTGCTTCGGCGGCAGGGTAGCAGTGGGTTGTACCCACACACCTACAGTTGTGCACATGTGGTGCATGGGGAGTGTCCCTGCTTTGGCAGAGTAGCGTGTGGTCTGCTTCGGCAGTGGTGTGATTGATCTGCTCGTGCTGAGGCAGGAGTGTCGTAGCGTAATATCTGTAGGCCCAGGCAGTTATCGCTATTGACACCTCGAGTCATGGCAGCGGAGCGCCAGGAAAGCATCCAAGTAAGACTCAAATGGAGTGAATGGTGAGCAAGCACCCAAGTCAGTCTCGCATGGGACGGGTGCCTGTGTGAGCGATAATGAACGAGTACGTTTAGGTACTGCCATCCCCAGAAGTAGTACTGTGAGGTAGTTCCTGGGGAAACGATGGTGGAGCCCAAGGGAGTTTAGTCGGTATTACCGGTATGGTCGAGTCCGACACTCCAGTACACTTCCGTGTGGTAGTTTGGCAACTACAATGCACGTGTACTGGGTTAGTGTGTAAATGCATTCTCCCTCGCAAAAAAAAAAATACATACACACGGACAGACAGACATGTGCTCAGTTCGTTGAGCTGAGTGGATTGGTTTATAACACTATGGGTCTCCGATGTTTCTATATAAAGTTCATTATCGGAGTGAAATGATAGCCTTTCGATACAACTTCGTTGTACGAGAAAGGTAAAAATGGTGTTGTAAAAAGCCAATCTTTTTGCGATGATGAGCTGATCTTACAATTCGTTTTGAAGTTACATTATTATACAATCATCAATCGCGTGAAAATTCGACTGTGAAATCCTTCTCGGTAGACCTATTCCAGTATTTTTATTTTATTTTCTAGCCTCGGAAAACCAACAAGCATTCAGAATAGACCAGTCAGAAGGAATTTGGGGCACTAATTGCCTCAATGAGCTAATTAAAATGATAAAATTAATTGTAAGTGGGTCAGAAACTCTTTCTGCGTTTTGTCTCTTACTCCTGCATACACGCAGTGGTTTAAAATTTAGCATTGAAAAAGCAAGCTCATTTATTTCTAATATGTAGTCAACAGACGTTTAAACATTAACCAAATTGTGGTAAAATAGTAAACTCCTTAACTTCCGTGGAAAACTGTTTTAGTAATTTTCTATCAAATATTAAATAATTGCTGTGCTGTTTCAATTTCTCTAATGCGATTTCTTCGTTATTTAGCATTTTTATTTAGAATTTTTAGAACATTTAGCTTTATCACCTGGTATTTATTCTTTTTAGGGTCCCAAGGCAGGAATTGGAAGTTTGAAGGTATCGTCGGACATGCATGGTGTGAGATTTTTCTCGTCGTGTGACAATGAAGGTAATCGATTATTAGTGCTTCGGGGATAGTGTATATTGTTTTGCGGGTCGCTTCTACCGAAAGGATTGCGTATCTCCACAGTCAGCAAAAGCTTTTGGGTAAAGCATTGTGTAATTTTTCGACACGGCTTCTAAATAGTTAAAATCACTGTAGGGGAGACTAGGAATACTTGATCCCATTTCCAATGTATCACTTGATCCCCTTTTCCGATGTATCATGCCCAACTCTCTAAAACCAACTGCGTTACACACCACGTGAAGATATTTCTATCCCATCGAAAGGGCCACACCACCGATGCTTACAATACAATACATGAACAAAAGGAAAAACTCTTACACCACCTTACTAATCATGAAAACCACTCTGCAGCTACATACATACATACATTCTAGTCAAGCTAAAATCATTGTCCTGCAAAAGCAGGCACTCGAAGCTGACCTTTGTCAATTATTTGTATAAAGTTGTTCGTATTTTAACAAATTTACTCAGCACATCTGTACACCTCCTGCTCCCGAGCCATAATAGAGAAAATGAACATTGTTGCATGGGACAATCGAAATAATTATTGGTGACAGAACGAAAATTATTACCGGAAATGCGACGTAAAGCCCCAATGAACTTGCGGCTTTATGTGCATGTCGCGAGTTCTGCAAATTTAAGGTAAAACCAGTAATGCAGTCCGTTCGGAAATTTATTTCCTGAAGTCTCCAATAATTTACACGATGTACAATGGGTTCGTTACTTTCAGTAGCGCAGTTGTTCCGCCCAGGATACTACGGTAGCGGCATTCGGCTCTTTCGGTAGTAGGAGTGATTGCCTTAATGAGCAGCAATTGCGTACTGATTGCTGTTAATTTTATTATTCCTCCCAGGAAGTAGTACCACCCGGTGCAGGCAGTGCAATTGAATGTACCGCTTGATGTTGTTGTTAACCGTATAAATTAACTAACTCAATAAAATGGAGGTATCCCACCGACAGTATATGTACGTGTACAGAGCATGGGATGGAAGTGGAACTAGTAGATCGTATATGGCGACGGGGTTAGTTTCCGGCAGTATGCGCAATATGCATTCTTAATTACCATTGGGTATGAATGTATGAGAGTAGAATTAACATTCATGTATTACGATTTATCTAGATTAGCGGGGTGTTCCTCATAACCTTGAAAAAAGCTTGATTGAGTTGATCAGGACTGTTGTCGCTAATGTACGATTAACGCTATTAACGCTGGTTCTAAAATTTTAACAACGTTATAGACAAGATTGATAAGATAAGGACGTTGTGTGGAACTGGATTTTTTGTTAATGTTGTACGATGAAATAACGTCAACTTACTTATCGCAGGCTGACGTTCATTAGCTGCTTCCATAGTTATTCACATAAATCAGTGGTTCTCAACCTTTTTCTTGACAGGTTCCCTTTCGGCCTTTCACATTCATTCACAACTTATCCTTAGATTTCGAATGAAAAACTATTGAGAACTATGATTTTTCCTAATAAAATTGTCTCATTTGTGCCTATATATGAAGCAATTGTACCAAGAGTAGCGAGTTTCATAAAAAATCAATGGATAGCATTGGGCAAGATATGAAACCTGTGCATATCTCATCATTATCAATTTTTGAAAAATATTTGATATTGCTGATCTACTAATATCTCCATTATTAGTATAGTTGCCCTATTCGACGAGGTTTTACTTTTCTCACTTTTGGAAAAATTTCATGTTCTTCGTCATGTGGAAAATGGAAAATGTCATGTTCTTCAACAACGCAATAAACTGTAGCTAAATTCGAACATTAAAAGATCATTAACGTTGTATATTGAAAAATATACTGTGCCTCCCACACTTTTAGCCTTTGTTAACTAAAACGTTCAAGTTTCCAAATCTAATACGCTGCTTTCAACTTTAATAATCCCTGACACATAATTCCCTTCTAATCCTCTTACAGCATATGCGTATTGCTGTAAATCTTTCACCACTTGCAAAGTGCTAGCGGAAATTGCAACAGAAACATTCCGATGCTCTTTGACTGTTGGCACACAAAAGCTCTCTCTTCTGCGGAAGGAAGGAAACCGTTAGTGCAAAGCTATAGGTAATACTTTGTGCAGCAACAACAAAAACTATCAACGGGAGATAAGTCAACAACCACAACGATGAAGGTGGAAGTGTTTTTTTTTTTCATAAATGCGCCAACACCTGCCATGATTCCATATCAACAGCTGGAAAATACCAATGATGTAACAGTTGACGGTTAGTGTTTTAACCCAAAGTATCAAGTATGAGATATGTAATCGATACATCTTTTGAAAACTACATTCAACAGGTTATTCACGAATATGGTTCTCCGGACAAACTCACATGATTAGTCAGAATGCCTACTTCTAAATGAAACTTGATTTCGAAGTAAAATTTACCAATCATTAAATCAAGCCAAAGTTTAGGTGAAGCTAAAAAAAGTCTTTAGGTTAGTATCCTGATTGAAATCGAAGATTTTTCAAAATATAGCCAAATTTTTAAAAACAAACAGAATTAATGATAGTGACAATGTGGCTCATCCCTCCATCTGGTAACGCCGGTGGAGGCAACAGAGTATTTCGTTGCCAGTGGCAATGCTATGTAAGATATGAAAATATTGCAAAGCTGTAAACCTGGCCCGGTAGCTCGTCCATGTCATTGCACAGTAGTGTCGTTATGCAACTCTCACGCTGCCGTTCTTTAGCCTCGCAAATTTCGACGCTGAAAAAGAAAACGTGAAAAATTAATAATAAATAATTCGAGCAACATTCGAGAAACCTAACCAGAATTGAAGCGGAAATATTATTTTTGTGAATTGATTTCGTGTTTATTAGAAGCAATTTTAGAGTTCTCAACTGCGCTAGTTTTTTTACACTCACCGAACTGGGCTTCGAATTAAATCAAAATCAATTTACATATATATAGGTATTATTCGAAGCAGAACACTGATGGTGCGGTAAATAAGTGGGGATAGTTCAATCAAAGTTAATTGCCTATATTCCGGGGATTAAATCACCCGACTTGGACATTAATTTACAATGTAAGATATTGATTTGAAAAATGTATTGTAGGTAACCACTTTCCCTCCGATGGGACTCGAACCCATGACCCTCAGTACTACAACAGCGCATGAAATGTTAGGTTCTGCACAGCGACGCCAACGCAATGGTTGGTTTGATGAGGAATGTCAGCGGTTGTCGGAAAAAGAAAAATGCTGCCAGGAGTCGAATGCTAGTGACTGGTACCCGTTTCAATAGAGAAATGTACACTGTAGCAAGGGCAGAAGAGAAACGAATCCACCGCAGAAAGAAAAGGCAGCACGAAAAGACTGTGATAGCTGAAGCACAGAAGAACATCCTAGATAGAAATAAAATGCGGAGGTTTTGCGCGACTCTCGATGGCGCGCAACATAAAACTGCTCAGTAAATAATTTTTAAAATTAAACGACGTGTAAAACTGCAGCCTTTTCCATCAAACGAATTAACATTCGATATTCAATTAAATTTGATTGAATTTTACAAGCAAGCACCGTTTAAATTTATTTTGATTTAAAAGAATAGTGAGATCGGTTGAATGTTACGTTTATTTGCATGCTCCAAATATGTGCATGAAAATACATTTAAAATCACAACATATTTTTATCTGTGTGTGCCAGTGGCCGTCATGTGCACTGACCGAGAGGGGAAGTTGTTGCCGACAGAACGATAGTGGCAGCTATATGGAGGAGCCCTTTTATCCTTTGCACCCTCAACCTCTTGTTCCGACGTTTCGGTCCGTAATTGGGGCATTCTAGATGCAGGCATATATCAGAATACTTGGAAATGTATCAAAAGGCATATCAATCATCGGCATTTTTTGCTGAAAATTATATTGAAACTAATTTTAGATTTCTACTATCAATTTTGATTCAGTTGATCCAAACATCCCGGGACACCTGGAACCAATTCCGGAGACCCTGTGGAAGACTTGAATCCGGTTTTTGAAAAGAACATAGCATGTTGAAGTTCGTTACCAAAGCTATTAGTTGTACGCACAATTTGACTTTTTGAAATCAGATCGAGAAAAAAAACATCATATAGGTTTGCCTCTAATATAATTTTGAACCAATAGGTCAGGTATCGGGCACCCAGAACCGGCTCCTGTGCGCCGATTGCAATTTAATCGGCGGCGGCGTGATATAAAAAAATAAGCCAGTGGTGGTGGCGTCACACCGTTGGCGACTGGTGGATATGGTGCGGCGGCCGGTGTAGAAATTTCTCCTGAAGTTCCCTTCAGAAGTTGCTCTGGAAGTTCCTCCAAAAACTCCTCCGGAAATTCCGTCAGGAAATCCTTCAGAAGTTCCTGCAAGAATCTTTCCGGAAGATCCTTCAGCAATTCCTCCGGAAGTTCTTTCAAGAATTCCTACGGGAATTCTTTCACGAATTCATCCGGAAGTTCCTTCACGAATTCCTCCGGAAGCTCTTTCAGGAATTTCTCCGGAAGTTCCTTTAGGAATTCCTCCGGAAGTTCCTTTAGGAATTCCTCCGGAAGTTCCTTTAGGAATTCCTGCGGAAGTTCCTTTAGGAATTCCTGCGGAAGTTCCTTTAGGAATTCCTGCGGAAGTTCCTTTAGGAATTCCTGCGAAAGTTCCTTTAGGAATTTCTGTGGAAGTTCCTTTAGGCATTCCTCCGGAAGTTCCTTTAGGAATTCCTCCGGAAGTTCCTTTAGGAATTCCTCCGGAAGTTCCTTTAGGAATTCCTCTGGAAGTTCCTTTAGGAATTCCTCCGGAAGTTCCTTTAGGAATTCCTCCGGAAGTTCCTTTAGGAATTCCTCCGGAAGTTCCTTTAGGAATTCCTCCGGAAGTTCCTTTAGGAATTCCTCCGGAAGTTCCTTTAGGAATTCCTCCGGAAGTATCTTTAGGAATTCCTCCGGAAGTTCCTTTAGGAATTCCTCCGGAAGTTCCTTTAGGAATTCCTCCGGAAGTGCCTTTCTAAAATTCCTCCGGAAGTTCCTTTAGAAATTCCTCCAGAAGTTCCTTTAGGAATTCTTCTAGAAGTTCCTTTTGGAATTTCTCCGGTAGTTCCTTTAGGAATTCCTCCGGAAGTTCCTTTAGGAATTCCTCCGGAAGTTCCTTTAGGAATTCCTCCGGAAGTTCCTTTAGGAATTCCTCCGGAAGTTCCTTTAGGAATTCCTCCGGAAGTTCTCCTCCGGAAGTTCTCCTCCGGAAGTTCCTTTAAGAATTCCTCCGGAAGTTCCTTTAGGAATTCCTCCGGAAGTTCCTTTAGGAATTCCTCCGGAAGTTCCTTTAGGAATTCCTCCGGAAGTTCCTTTAGGAATTCCTCCGGAAGTTCCTTTAGGAATTCCTCCGGAAGTTCCTTTGGGAATTCCTCCGGAAGTTCCTTTAGGAATTCCTCCGGAAGTTCCTTTAGGAATTCCTCCGAAAGTTCCTTTAAGAATTCCTCCGGAAGTTCCTTTAGGAATTCCTCCGGAAGTTCCTTTAGGAATTCCTCCGGAAGTTCCTTTAGGAATTCCTCCGGAAGTTCCTTTAGGAATTCCTCCGGAAGTTCCTTTAGGAATTCCTCCGGAAGTTCCTTTAGGAATTCCTCCGGAAGTTTCTTTTGGAATTCCGCCGGAAGTTCCTCTAGAAATTCCGCCGGAAGTTCCTTTGAATTCCGCTGGAAGTTCCTTTAGGAATTCCTCCGGAAGTTCCTTTAGGAATTCCTCCGGAAGTTCCTTTAGAAATTCCTCCGGAAGTTCCTTTAGGAATTCCTCCGGAAGTTCCTTTAGGAATTCCTCCAGAAGTTCCTTTGGGAATTCCCCTGGAAGTTCCTTTAGGAATTCCTCCGGAAGTTCCTTTAGGAATTCCTCCGGAAGTTCCTTTAGGAATTCCTCCGGAAGTTCCTTTAGGAATTCCTCCGGAAGTTTCTTTAGGAATTCCTCCGGAAGTTCCTTTAGGAATTCCTCCGGAAGTTCCTTTAGGAATTCCTCCGGAAGTTCCTCCGGAAGTTCCTTTAGGAATTCCTCCGGAAGTTCCTTTAGGAATTCCTCCGGAAGTTCCTTAAGGAATTCCTCCGGAAGTTCCTTTAGGAATTCCTCCGGAAGTTCCTTTAGGAATTCCTCCGGAAGTTCCTTTAGGAATTCCTCCGGAAGTTCCTTTAGGAATTCCTCCGGAAGTTCCTTTAGGAATTCCTCCGGAAGTTCCTTTAGGAATTCCTCCGGAAGTTCCTTTAGGAATTCCTCGGAAGTTCCTTTAGGAATTCCTCCGGAAGTTCCTTTAGGAATTCCTCCGGAAGTTCCTTTAGGAATTCCTCCGGAAGTTCCTTTAGGAATTCCTCCGGAAGTTCCTTTAGGAATTCCTCCGGAAGTTCCTTTAGGAATTCCTCCGGAAGTTCCTTTAGGAATTCCTCCGGAAGTTCCTTTAGGAATTCCTCCGGAAGTTCCTTTAGGAATTCCTCCGGAAGTTCCTTTAGGAATTCCTCCGGAAGTTCCTTTAGGAATTCCTCCGGAAGTTCCTTTAGGAATTCCTCCGGAAGTTCCTTTAGGAATTCCTCCGGAAGTTCCTTTAGGAATTCCTCCGGAAGTTCCTTTAGGAATTCCTCCGGAAGTTCCTTTAGGAATTCCTCCGGAAGTTCCTTTAGGAATTCCTCCGGAAGTTCCTTTAGGAATTCCTCCGGAAGTTCCTTTAGGAATTCCTCCGGAAGTTCTTTAGGAATTCCTCCGGAAGTTCTTTAGGAATTCCTCCGGAAGTTCTTTTGGAATTCCTCCGGAAGTTCCTTTAGGAATTCCTCCGGAAGTTCCTTTAGGAATTCCTCCGGAAGTTCCTTTAGGAATTCCTCCGGAAGTTCCTTTAGGAATTCCTCCGGAAGTTCCTTTAGGAATTCCTCCGGAAGTTCCTTTAGAAATTCCTCCGGAAGTTCCTTTAGGAATTCCTCCGGAAGTTCCTTTAGGAATTCCTCCGGAAGTTCCTTTAGGAATTCCTCCGGAAGTTCCTTTAGGAATTCCTCCGGAAGTTCCTTTAGGAATTCCTCCGGAAGTTCCTTTAGTTTCCTTTAGGAATTCCTCCGGAAGTTCCTTTAGGAATTCCTCCGGAAGTTCCTTTAGGAATTCCTCCGGAAGTTCCTTTAGGAATTCCTCCGGAAGTTCCTTTAGGAATTCCTCCGGAAGTTCCTTTAGGAATTCCTCCGGAAGTTCCTTTAGGAATTCCTCCGGAAGTTCCTTTAGGAATTCCTCCGGAAGTTCCTTCAGGAATTCCTCCGGAAGTTCCTTTAGGAATTCCTCCGGAAGTTCTTTTAGGAATTCCTCCGGAACTCCTTTTCGGAATTCCTCCGGAACTTCCTTAAGGAATTCCTCCGGAAGTTCCTTTAGATATTCCTTCGGAAGTTCCTCTAGAAATTCCTTCGAAAGTTCCTTTAGAAATTCCACCGGAAGTTCCTCTGGAAGTTTCTCTATGATTTCCTCCGGAAGTTCCTTTAGGAAGTCTTCTGGATGTTCCTTTAGAAATTCCTCCCAAAGTTCCTTTAGGAATTCCGCCCGAAGTTCCTCTAGGGATTACTGCGGAAGTTCCTTTAGGAATTCCTCCGGAAGTTCCTTTTGGAATTCCTCCGGAAGTTCCTTTAGGAATTTCTCACGAAGTTCCCAAGTAGCACACGCAACATCTTCCTAAAAGCACCTTGTTTCTATTCAGTTTCATAAAAGGCATTGGAAAAACATCAAAGCACGATAAAGTTGCATCAAGATGTCAAAAACGTTCGAATTGTGATCAATGTTTCATTAAAATTGCAAGGCAGTACTAGTTTGACATTTGGAAACAAACAAACAAAGAATACTGCACTTCATGTTGCAAACACGAAACAAAATCATTAAGTTGCACATGTTTTACCATGTAACTTTAATGCGTCTTTCAAAATTTAATTGTTTGTTTAAATTAAGTTGCAGATAAGTTGAATGTGTCTTCATGTTTAATTTAGCATCGATTAACGTTTTGATAACACACATTTTTTTCCTGTAATGGTGCAATCAAGTAACAGGAAACCCGAGTACAAAACTTCATAATCGTATGGTTTTTATGGTGATTCAACATGCCGTCTCTTCGAAGTGTTGAATGGTGCTGTGGTAGAGTGAAAGACTATCAATCACAAGATCCATAAATCGAATCCAGTTTTATATTTTTATTTTATTTTTTTCCGCTGTAGTATTTTGCAACATTATTGCAATTTTAATGCAATCGAAGGATGTTTCCGTAGGCTCCACCTCTTGCGCTTTTTAGATTGCAAGAGAGTTATATTTGATGGCACATACGCAAAGATTGTTTCTTTCCGAATAGTTGCAACACAGTGAAATGTTCAGTAGTAAAACAATTTGTGCTGCTTGGGTTCCTTTTGGAATTCCTCAGGAAGTTCCTTTAGGAATTCCTCAGGAAGTTCCTTTAGGAATTCCTCCGTAAGTTCCTATAGGAATTCCTCCGAAAGTTCCTTTAGGATCTCCTCCGAAAATTCCTTTAGGAATTCCTCCGAAAGTTCCTTTAGGAATTCCTCCGGAAGTTCCCTTAGGAATTCTTCCAGAAGTTCCTCTAAAAATTCCTCCGGAAGTTCCTTTAGGAATTCCTCCGGAAGTTCCTTTGGGAATTCCTCCGGAAGTTCCTTTAGGAATTCCTCCAGAAGTTCCTTTGGAAATTCCTCCGGAAGTTTCTTTGGGAATTCCTCCGGAAGTTCCTTTAGGAATTCTTCCGGAAGTTCCTTTAGAAATTCTTGCGGAACCTCCTTCAGGAATTCCTCCGGAACTTCTTTTAGGAATTCCTCCGGAATTTGTTTTAGGAATTCCTCCGGAACTTCCTTAATGCATTCCTCCGGAAGTTCCTTAAGGAATTCCTTCGGAAGTTCCTTTAGAAATTCCTCCGGAAGTTCCTTTAGAAATTCCTCCGGAAGTTCCTTTAGGAATTCCTCCGGAAGTTCCTTTAGGAATTCCTCCGGAAGTTCCTTTAGGAATTCCTCCGGAAGTACCGGAAGTTCCTTTAGGAATTCCTCCGGAAGTTCCTTTAGGAATTCCTCCGGAAGTTCCTTTAGGAATTCCTCCGGAAGTTCCTTTAGGAATTCCTCCGGAAGTTCCTTTAGGAATTCCTCCGGAAGTTCCTTTAGGAATTCCTCCGGAAGTTCCTTTAGGAATTCCTCGGAAGTTCCTTTAGGAACTCCTCCGGAAGTTCCTTAAGGAATTCCTCCGGAAGTTCCTTAAGGAATTCCTCCGGAAGTTCCTTTAGGAATTCCTCCGGAAGTTCCTTTAGGAATTCCTCCGGAAGTTCCTTTAGGAATTCCTCCGGAAGTTCCTTTAGGAATTCCTCCGGAAGTTCCTTTAGGAATTCCTCCGGAAGTTCCTTTAGGAATTCCTCCGGAAGTTCCTTTAGGAATTCCTCCGGAAGTTCCTTTAGGAATTCCTCCGGAAGTTCCTTTAGAAATACCTCGGAAGAAGAATTCCTCCAGAAGTTCCTTTAGGAATTTCTCCGGAAGTTCCTTTAGGAATTCCTCCGGAAGTTCCTTTAGGAATTCCTCCGGAAGTTCCTTTAGGAAATCCTCCGGAAGTTCCTTTAGGAATTCCTCCGGAAGTTCCTTTAGGAATTCCTCCGGAAGTTCCTTTAGGAATTCCTCCGGAAGTTCCTTTAGGTATTCCTCCGGAAGTTCCTTTAGGTATTCCTCCGGAAGTTCCTTTAGGAATTCCTGCGGAAGTTCCTTTAGGAATTCCTCCGGAAGTTCCTTTAGGAATTCCTCCGGAAGTTCCTTTAGGAATTCCTCCGGAAGTTCCTTTAGGAATTCCTCCGGAAGTTCCTTTAGGAATTCCTCCGGAAGTTCCTTTAGGAATTCCTCCGGAAGTTCCTTTAGGAATTCCTCCGGAAGTTCCTTTAGGAATTCCTCCGGAAGTTCCTTTAGGAATTCCTCCGGAAGTTCCTTTAGGAATTCCTCCGGAAGTTCCTTTAGGAATTCCTCCGGAAGTTTTTTTTAGGAATTCCTCCGGAAGTTCCTTTAGGAATTCCTCCGGAAGTTCCTTTAGGAATTCCTCCGGAAGTTCCTTTAGGAATTCCTCCGGAAGTTCCTTTAGGAATTCCTCCGGAAGTTCCTTTAGAAATTCCTCCGGAAGTTCCTTTAGGAATTCCTCCGGAAGTTCCTTTAGGAATTCCTCCGGAAGTTCCTTTAGGAATTCCTCCGGAAGTTCCTTTCTTCCTTTACGAATTTTACCGGCAGTTCTTTCAGGAATTTTTCCAAAAGTTCCTTCAGGAATTCCTAAGTAAGCGCCTTAAGAAAATCCTCCGGAAGTTCCATCAAGAATTCGTCTGGCAGTACTTTCAGGAATTCCTTCGAAAGCTCCTTCAGGAATTCATCCGGAAGTTCCTTCAACTATTCCTCCGGAAGTTCTTTCAAGAATTCCATCAGCAATTCTTCCGGAAGATCCTTCAGGAAAATTTCCAGAAGTTCCTTCAGAAATTCCTCCGAAAGTTCTTTTAGAAATTCCCCAAGAAGTTCCGTAAGCAATTCCTCCGGAAGTTCTTTCAGTAATTCCTCCGAAAGGCAGGCTTTCGTAAGGACCGTTGAACGACCTGCGGATGATCCTTGATAAATTCTGAGAGTACAACTTGCAGACTCACCATTGACTTTGAATCAGCGTACGGTTTAATAAAAAGCCGTGGCGATAGTACATAATGCCCGAACATGGTTTTCATGGCTCGAAATCAAGTATTCGGATTGAAGGAGAATTGTCATCCTCTTATTAGATGATTTAAAGCAAGGTGATGCACTTTCAAATTTATTGTTCAGCATTGCACTCATGGGCGCAATTAGAAGATTTGGCGTGCAAAGAAATGGAACTATCATCACACGGTCGCATATGCTTCTGGGCTTCTTCTGGGTAGTACAGCTTTTAGGAATTCCTCCGGAAGTTCCTTTAGGAATTCCTCCGGAAGTTCCTTTAGGAATTCCTCCGGAAGTTCCTTTAGAGATTCCTCCGGAAGTTCCTTTAGAGATTCCTCCGGAAGTTCCTTTAGGAATTCCTCCGGAAGTTCCTTTAGGAATTCCTCCGGAAGTTCCTTTAGGAATTCCTCCGGAACTTCCTTTAGGATTTCCTCCGGAAGTTCATTGAAGAATTCTTCCGGAAGTTCCTTTAGGAATTCCTCCGAAAATTCGTTTAGGAATTCCTCCTTCGAGAATTCTTCCGGAAGTTCCTTCAGGAATTCCTTAGGAAGTTCTTTCAGAAATTCCTTGAGATATTCCGTAAGCAATTCCTTCGGAAGTTCTTTCATCAATTCCTCCGGAAATTCCTTCAGTAATTCCTCCGGAAGTTTCATTAGCAATGCCTCCGGAAATTCTTTCAGTAATTCATCCGGAAGCTTCTTCAGAAATTTCTCTGGAAGTTCCTTCAGGAATATCTCCGGAAGAACTACCGGAGGAATTCCATGAATGATCTCCCGGAAGTATTTCTAAAGGAGCTTCCGGATGAAATACTGAAGGAACTTCCGGAGGAATTCATGACGGAACTTCCGGACGAATTCCTGACGGAACTTCCGAAGTAATTCCCGATGGAGCTTCCGGAGGAATTCCCGACGGAACTTCTGGAGGAATTCTCGACGGAACTTCCGGAGGAATTCCTGACGGAACTTACGGAGGAATTCCCGACGGAACGTCCGGAGAAATTCCCGACGGAGCTTCCGGAGGAATTCCTGACGGAACTTCAGGAGGAATTCCAAAGGTAAAGATATGTTGAACGATGAAAACGAAGGTGTATTGAGAAGCAGAATGGACAAAGTCGAAGACGGTCTAGCTGTGGAATCACCAAGGCTGGATAAGGTTAAGAAGGCTTTTAATGAGTAAGTAAAGCCGGCAGGTAAAAGACCAGATCTCGGTCGTGCTTTTCATACTTAGAAGTTACATCAATCGATCCACCAAATTATTCTGAAAATATAGGATAATGAAGAACTGACTACCGGCTGGTTAGATGGCTTCATATGCCCAATCTATAAGAAAGGGCACACACTAGAGTGTGCCATTTACAGAGGGATCATCCTTCTGAACTCGGCGTATTCCGTTGAACAGCCTGAGACCGCTTGTGGAGTGCTTCGTTGGCGATTGCCAGACAGGTTTTCGTAAGGACCGTTCAACGACCTGCGGATGATCCTTGGTAAATTCTGAGAGTATAACTTGCAGACTTACCAATGATTTTGAAGAAGCGTACGGTTTAATGAAAAGCCGTGGTGATAGTACATAATGCCCGAACATGGTTTTCCGGCGAAACAGATTGCGTGCAACGTTTCATGGCTCGAAATAAAGTATTCCGATTGAAGAAGATTTGTCATCCTCTTATTACATGATTTAAAGCAAGGTGATGCACTTTCGAATTTATTGTTCAGCATTGCACTCATGGGAGATTTGGCGTGCAAAGAAATGGAACTATCATCACACCGTCGCATATGCTTCTGGGCTTCTTCTGGGCAGTACAGCTTTTTGGAGGCTTTTGTCTCACTGAAGAAGAAGGCGGCAAGGATTGGCTTAACCATCAACTCTACCAAGCCAAAGTACATAGTTGTGGGTAGATATAGTGGAAGACCTTGTAGTGTTCGTGCCGAAGTAGTGCTTGATGAGGATGTGTTTGAAGTTGTTAAAGAATTTGTACACCTTGGAACACTGGTGACATGTAACGATGATGTAGTTTTTTGCATGTAGTAAAATCATGCAGCTTACCAGTAGAATCGTTATCGATTTGCTAACATTTATTTATATTTTTTTCAAAGCTGTCTACGATGGTGTAACTCGACATAACGGAATATAATTAGTTGGTCAAATACACAAGAACCCTCTGTGAAATTATTCCGAAAAATCGTTGCTAACTATGCCGGAGTAAGTCATATTCATGCCCACAAATATTTCCAATATCGAAAAAAATATATATATCCTTATCGTTTTAGCATTAGTGGTCAATATTTATTGTATTTCTACGTATAATGTTTCTAAATATAAACGGTTAGTTTTTTTTAATTGCGGGGTGATACTGCGAGCAAATGGTTTATGGTTAGCCCCAACCAAATCGGCTCGAAGTTTTCTTCTATTATATGTAGCAGTTTGATGTTGTAACAACTACAGCTGCACTTTATTATTATTATTATTGAAATTTAAATGTAGATATGTATGTCAACAAACGAATCCAACCTTCTCTCAGCGGAATTACCTTGCCTTATTGCATCCTTCATTCAAGGAATAGAACATAACTTCTGTTCTAACAATACACAACGTTCCATCCTCTCGCTAAATTCCCTTTACACGTAATGCACTTCCGACATTCATTCGTTGCATCGAGCGGGAGTGGAGCATACCATTTTTTATTCTCCAGCAATTTGTTTTATCGATATTTTTGGGATATTACAAACATAATGGAATAAAGTTGGCAGGAGCGAGTTGGCGGCTCCCACCGACAACGACCGCCACAATGTATAGCAACGGAGAACCGACGGAAAAAAGTATGCGCCCCAACACAGACCGTGCTCCCGAGACCACCGAGCACTGGGAAGCGAGCAAAGTGTGCTATTATTTCCGGAACATGATCTCCGAGAGCACTAGCTTTTTCACATCATCCATTGTATTGTGAAGGTTTGGATATCTATGGGTAAAAATGCTGTTCGTAATTCAACAAAAACACTTATTTTACGATACTGCTGCATGTTGCATACCTCTGTGCAAGTTATTCCTAATATCTCCTCCTGTGTGCAGCCACATTGGGATGAACAACAAGCGAAATTGCGTTTTCGTTTTCTAGAGTGGGAGCCAAATATTTTGAGTTTGTGAGCGATATGATGTTACAAATGCATGCCTCGAGCATGTGCTTTCCAAGTTTTGCAAGTGGATAGCTATCGTGCAACCACGAAAATTTTCTGGTTCAATAATGTTGCTTGTATGCTTGCAGATTGATTTTCAACTATAGGAATATTGTTTTGACGGTTCTCAACAACTAAAAAAGAAAATAATTCCGACAGCATATTTATTTTTGACTTCAACGTTCATTGCTCAGATGCAATTTTACGAAATATAATGAATGCATTTATACAAAAAGGGAACTTTTACAAAAAGAAAGTCTTCAGAAATCAGATTTGAAAACATCAGGAGTTTTGCCCACAGCATAAAATATTCACCTTCACGAAGGAAATACGGCCGGATTTTTTACAAACTTCGAATAATTAAGTTACACTGGGGGAAGTGGAAAAGGAAAAATCGATAGTTCATGTTTGAATTAGTGTAAAACCAGTTTAAATGATTTAAATGCGTTCAATCAAAATGGGCTATCAAAAACAGTCAATTTTGCATCAACTGTGCGGTAATTCATACCATTTTGGTCGCTTGAAATTTATGGAAATAGATTTTAAAATAAGGAGTTGTTTTTCCACTTACCCTAGTGGGATGGGGTAAGTGGAAAACCCATGTTACCTTGACCTTTAATAGTGATGAGTAGTTACATATAGCTAAAATCAATACGATAATTGCTCTGAGTATCTTTTGTGGAATAATTTCATTACCTTAACGGAATAGATCCTCAAGGAATTCTCATTATAGCTAGGGGAGGGTTTTGCCTTCTCGAACACTTAGTGTACGTAAAGTCTATATGTTCGCCCCAAAGATGAACTTTTTAAAGGAAAAATGGGACTTACATGGTTATAGACTAATCAACTTGGTTTAACGAATTGAGATGATGTCTGTATGTGCGTGTTTGTATGTATGTGTGTACGCAAAGCACGTACAAAATTATCAGCTATTCTTAAGCACTTGTCCTTAACCAATTTGTTCGCAAAAAAAAATGCATTCAACGGCGAAACTTGTTATGAATAAAAATTAATGTGAATTATACAATATATTTACCTATAAGTGCTATTTTTAACTTTCTTATACATTTTTTTCATATGTAAAACATGTGAAAGGCATCAATACCGATAGGTGGATTTATCAGGCATTTTCACATTTATATGAGTCCAATCACCGCTGGAATCACAATGATAACAAAGAAGGAACAGATTAAGATTCACAGCTATCGAAACAAACCCTGAAGGGAAGAAAAAAAATTACGTAATTAGAACATTATCCACTTCTCCCGCAGTGTTTGACACTTGGGGTAAGTGTAAAATCTTTAAATTATTTGCTTTCTTGGTACAAACCACTACCAATTGAAGGAGATTAGTTTAATTGTATTATAATGGTCACCTGTGATATAAATTCACTTGAAAAAAGAACAATTGGTGCAAATAAGAATTGATTTTATGACTGCAAAAATCAACTTTTCGCGAAACCTAAAATTACAGTTCTAGCGTTAACTTTCAACATAGTATTAGTGTGAGCATCAAAGTATATTCTTGCATAATGTTATGATGTGGTAAAAACTGTAAAGTATGTACAATTTCAATTTTTTGAGTCGATTTTTACACTTACCCCCTTTTTCCACTTCCCCCAGTGTACCTTATTCAAAGCATAGAATGACTACTATACTCGGTTTTCTTCTTCATAGATTCACTCAAATGAATGGTGATGAGAATAGTCACTGCGTTCGAAAAAGAACACAATTAGTCTTGATTGCATTGGCTTTTGGCACTTAAAGTGTCTCTCAGTTGAACATCGGGGTCAGAACTATGTGGATAATTTTTTAAATCATTATATGAGTGTTCACTTTTTCAGATATTTATAAGTTTACGAAATCTTAATAAATAATCACTGATTGATATTCATTCGGAAATTCGTTTTATCATTGTTCAGCCGAATATGAATATACAAAGTGAGGGTGACAAAGAAGGCCGAAAGGCTTCACCAAAGACATTCGATCATTTAAACGTCTGATTTCTTATGTTTCATGATGTTTCAGTAATCAAGAATTTTTGGAGTTCAAAAAGAGAGGTCTTTGCACGTTTATTGGCCTAATAACTGGACATTGCCCGAGTAGATATCATTTTTAAAAAAATATTGGCTAGGTTCAGAATAATATTTGTCGTTTCTGTAACGTGAAACGTGAAACCTCGGAACATCTGCTTTGCAGTTGTGATGCATTGTACAAGTGTAGATTTAATTATCTGAATAGTGTAACAAAGTGTTTAGCCAAACACTCTGTATAAATATGCCCGATTCCTTGATAGGAAAAGAATGTCAGAATGTGACAGAATTCACTGCAAGCAATTGGGTAAAAATAAAAAAGTTATTTGATGACCTTTTGTTTGGTGGGATTTTTTAAACTGTCTTAGGACAATTAATTAGTGATTGTAACATCACATATGTATATGTATACAGGTATTTCGACCTCAGTGACTCGTGCTTGAATTGAGTCGCTTTACCACTCAACTGAAGAAGTTCTCATCTACCCAACTGTAAACTCTGAACGTAAATTAATTTCACCTGTTGGAAATCGACGGGTGGGATATTCATTCCAGGAAAATTATCATTATGATCTAAACATGAACCACTACTAGTAGGGGGTCCACTGTGAAGTAATTTACCCTAGTTACAAGTGTTTCCATAATTTTCTTCAATCAGCCAACAAAGCTATGTTCCATTTTGTACATGATATTCGCTACTACAACATACATAATAATCATGCTCGTTCAATCTCCTTATTCGCTCGAATACTAAACAAAGCTCATAATTCTGGGACACTACACGAAAGCTCTCCATCGTTACAGGTCTTGTTGTTTCCCCACAACGGTCGTCCCGCCACCGGTGTTCCAGTTCTTTGGCTAATACCTGCTCAAGTTGTGCAAATACCTACGAGAACATCCTACCAACCAACCAACCAACGCTGGCCCTCAGCTGGTGGCTCGAGTGCACATGATAAGCCCTTTCCAGTTGCCTATGGGATTCGCTGCGTGAAGGTACGAACCGAACGTGATTGCGATTGCGATTTTACTTCCGATACAAGATCCATTCTCGTACGATGGTGGCGTGCCGGCGGCAAATGTAACGAACAGTTTGCAGTTAAGCGTAGTGTGGTGTGTGCTGGAGTGTAAATCCCTATAGCTCCTAAGAGAGCCCGCCACTAGCTGCTAGTGGCCGAGCTGGCTCGATAATGCTGTGCTGGGAAGGAGCCAGTGATTATGACGCGTATCCATCCTCGCAGACTCTCCATGCCGACACTTTCATGCACTCCAGTCGGAAGTCAAGTGTGCCACTGGTAAGATGACGATTGTAGTGCTTTCAGGATTAATATTCGTCTATGGGCCTAATGAAGGCCGATTAGGATACAGATAAATGGTTGAATCAGATGATGGCATCAGGAAGTAATAAAACGATGATAAGATAAGATAATGAAGGGAAGATGGTAACATCGAGTTTAGATGAAAATTTGATTTAATATGTTTTTTAGCATTGCAATTTTGAAATTTAAAAACGTTAATATTTGATAAGCTTCCATATTTCGCGAAATTTTTGAATTGCTTTTAAATCTCTGCACTTTAATCTACAATTTGTTGAAAAAATATGACAAAGAGAGAAAATATTCAAAAAAATAACTTTGTGATTTTTGCGCTTTTATATTCTTCTCAATTTTTGGCAATTTTACACAATCTCTTGAACTGCGAAAAAAATCAACAATTGCAATTATCATCCATAAATTCGCCTAGGCGATAGAGCTTACCTTACTCATAAAGTTCGCTTTCTCATTGCTCAGAAACCAGGAGACAGAAAGCCATGGCGATAGTCTATAGAAATATTGATGAATGAGTATACCCCGTTGGGTATAAGAACGCTAGGCATAAGTACTAGATCTGTTCAAATTTCAAAAAGTTTTTTAAAGTCGACCGGTCAACTGGTATTCACAATTATTATGGTAAGATAGACCTCTGGTGAAAATTTAAGCTCATTCGGTTAAAATTTTGGTGTGCTTCAAATCGATTTAGTGTTTTTGACATGTTTTCGCTCTTGAAAAAATCATAACTCAGATTGAAATGCTTTGCAACAACCTCTAAATGAAAGCTATGCCTGTCCTCGACCACTTTCTAGAACATTGTTTAACAATTGGAGGAGATCTTGTATGTGTTTCAACTGATTTCCTCCATCAATATTCCAATGAATCGATATTTTTCGTTGAATTTTTGCTTATACAATCTACATCCAGATTTATTTTTGGGCCAAGTTACTCGAGAAGTTGCAGTCTCACATTCGCTTTAGCTCAGTCATGTATAAAATCTCATTTAGTTACCAAGAAAAAAATGTTAAAAATTAATTAGTCGATTCATACACACTTAAAATAGATCGCCGAATTCGGTAAAGTTTTACCGAAATATCAACAGCAGAACTGTTCGGTAAATAATTTAACTGATTTTCGGTGATTTTGACAGTTGAACAATGGAAAAAATTACAAAAAATCTGTAAAATGAATTACCGAACAGTTCTGCTGTTGAGATTTCGGTAAAATTTACCGAATACGGTGAAATGAGTTAAGTGTGTAGTTTAATTTGCTCCATTGGGTGGCATACCACAAAGACACGAACGAGGGCAAACTTTTTTTTTCAACAAGTTGCCATTGCTTTTCAATGATCATCATCAATTATTTTGCACTTGAGAAAATGCGATCATTGATGTTGCCTTGGTAGAATGTAGTTCTATGACAGCGTCTTACATCAACACCTAGCGTGTTTGGTTCAGGCGGTAGGGTGCTCGGCTGACAATCAAAATGTTCGGATATTGACTCGCGCAAATAGAACTATTTTTTTTTGCCGTTTGCTTAATTGGGGGGGTATTTTTACGTGGCACATTATAATTTGTGCAAGTTGTGACAAAACTGTTGCCGAATGTAATTGAGCAATTTGGTGATGTGCAATGTGTCCATTATGGAATATGGAATATTGAGACTTATGTTATAATGTACCTAATGTTATATTCATAAAATGAATTAGGACACAAGATCCACTATCTGTATTTCCATTTAGTTTAGAACAACATAGTGTAATTAATGTTTAGCAACACAGTGTAAAATCTTAGTATGCCTGGTAACAGATTCCGAGTTGTCATTAAACATTTTTCAAGGAAAATGGAGGTTTCTAAAAGTGTCCAAGTGCCTGGCGTTGGTTTGGTTAATAACAACCTCAACAGGATCGGGCTACCTACAACAAGAAGCGTACTTCAAGTGTTTGTTTTATTACCTGCGGAAAGAGAAGAAGAGCGTCGCACAAAGCTGCAAAAGTGTTGTAAAATTACTTTCTGAAAAATATAATGCCGAAAATATTCAAACTCAGCGTCCGTGGCATATCGGAGAGAAAGTAAAAAGACTTTATGCAGACTGGAGAAAATACCAAATGAATTATAAAAGAAAGGGAAAATGTTTCAACAAATTGCGCCAAAGATGGGAAGAAAAAATAAAAAATGTTTTCGATATTAGTAACTGAACTTGTCAAACGTTGTTGGTACAACCGAAGGCGGAGCCTGTGAAAAGGATAGCTGAACGCAATGATTTTCGTAAGATTTATAAATAAATATAGTGAAATCTCGTATACAAACCTTTAATTGTATTACGTGTAACGTTTATAGTCAATCCAGTAAAATATGAATCAAATGATGACGCGAAAGTTGAAGATGTATCGGGCGATGAATTCGTGGAACCACGTCCCAAGAAGATGAAATTATTTCCATGGAGCGATGGAACAATGTCAATTCTAGACAGAACTATGGTGTCCGATAGTGCAGCAGCAGCTCTCCTGACAGCTAGTGTAAATGACCTAGGCCTTGATACCGATCGTTTCTCCACCAGTCACTCTTCAGTTCGCAGACATCGTGTTGTGGTAATTATTATGTTTGTTAAACATATTGAGAGCAAGTTGTTAATATAAACCGTTGTAGAGCAGCAAGACCATACATAACACACAAAAGGAAAAATTTGTTTCAGGTGATGCCTTAGTAGTACACATTGATACTAAACAGTTAAAAAAGGGTCCTAGCGAGAAACCAGAAGAACGACTGGCCATTACAGTCTCAGGTAACGGAAATGAACAGCTCCTTGAGATTCCAAGCATTGAAAGTGGTTCAGGGAAGAATATTGCGGATAGTGTTTTTGACGAACTTGAAAAATGGAATATAACAGCTGATATAAAAGCAATAGCTTATGACACAACTGCATCAAACTCAGGAGTTCATAATGGTGCAGTTGTACTTGTAGAGAAAAAACTAAATCGCAATTCACTCCATTTCCTATGCCGCCACCACATCCACGAACTTATTCTGGAGTCTGCATTCAAAACAGCAATGAATGAAAAATCAACTGGTCCGGAGGTCAATTTGTTTAAAAAAATTTCAAAAATCCTGGAGAAGTATTGATAATACTGAATATGAAGCGGCCAACTTTCTTTTTCTCAGAAAATGAGAAAATAATTTTCCACGAGAAAGCTGCTCGTCTGCTAGATATACATATATTCACGCGCGGATTATAAAGAATTACTGCTGCTTGTACTCTTTCTGTTGGGCGTTGACGAGTACCAAGGTGTGAAGATCAAAGTAAAGCCTCCCGGTAAGCTAATAACTTGTTTTTAGAAAACTTAAATTCTAATACTGATCTAATGTGCTATTGTAGGAGCAATGCACCGTGCCCGGTGGATGGCTAGACCAATTTACAGTTTAAAGATTTATTTGTATAGAGGACAATTCGCGCTTAAAGCAGAAGAGCAGAGGGGCTTGGAGAGAATGTGCCAGTTTATTATTAAAATATATTTACACGGTTGGTATTCGGCACATTTTGCAATCATCGCCCCAAGGAACGAATTTATGCTGTTGAATTCACTAGAAAAGTATAAAGAAATTGACGAGGAAATAACATCGGCCGCCAAGTCAAAGCTGTTGCGTCATTTGGATTATCTTAATGAACGAAACGTATGCTTCGCATTTTTCAACAATGAAGTTCCGAACGACGTTAAGCGAAAAATGATCAAAAACCTTTCACGCAACACTATACCCGACCGGACATTATGGCTAATAAAGAAAGAATTATATTTTCTTACCGTAATACGGGAAAATCCATGCTTTGTCATCAGGAATAACTCTCTTGTTGTTTGGTTTATAGGTGAAACGATAATGATTTCATAAGCAATTCTTAAATAAAGGTTTTCATACGGGAGACAGTCGAAGCCAGTTCATTGGAGAAGGCTATTGACACCAGCGCAACTTAGTAACTGGCACTAATATGTGAGTATTGTAATTTAATTTCTCGGACTAAAATTACCGAGACTACACGGCCGAAAATGTCCGAACTGATCAATTGACCGAAAGTATCGTTTGCCGAACAGGTCATTTCCCTAGTAACATTTTGGCTTCATGTTGGATTTATAAGTAATATTGTAGAGTAAATTATGGTCTTCAAGAGCGTTATAAAACTGAAAATGTTACTTGGGTTGACCAAGTCTGTTGGTCAATTAGCTCATTTGAGCATGAGCAATTTAGAATGATACTATCGCTACTTCCAAGTCTCATTCATTTAGTTCTGTGTACAATTTCCCAAGTTCTAGTCAATCACGAAGTAGCAACTACGAATGGTACTTTTATAATGCTCATTAAAGTGATTCAAATTTTGACTTTTTTGCTCCCTTTTGCTTAAACGATGATAGGGTAAATCACTACTTGGGCCTATGGACCCGGTTCCCGGCTCACTGCACAGAAAACTAATGATTTAAACTGTTTGGAAGTCGTAGGTTTATGGTTGATAATTTTTAAAAAGTCTCCCATTTATTTTTCACAATACTCAATATTTTTCTATCACTTGTTTTACTCCTAATTGATTCAATTGCAGAAAATAAAAATGTAGAATTCAAAATTTCACTCTCCGATGCCACACCACTGAGCCGGAGTGATTCTTTCCACTTTTACAAAACGGTATTATCGAATAAACACCTACCTGAAAATCGTCACAGTGCTCGATACAACCATTGCATGAAGCTGTTAATCACCATACCATAATTCTAAACACCCGCACTTCAATTATTCTTATTTGTTCGTTTCACTAGAACTTATTTAAACATACTAGAATACATTTTAAAATGTATTCACAAACCGAACAAAAATTCACCTCGGCGCAAGAACTTCTAGCCGCACCGTGCTGCCAAAAGGCCAGGATTATAAAAATGATCCTTCATTGTTAATACGAAAATTGTCTAATATGTTGACGTTATCATGTTATTTATAGTTCTCTCGATTTTAAAAGGTGAAATAAATATTGTTTTAAAGTATTTGGAAGAAATTTGGATGAGTTTATATATCTTCTCAACCAAATAAAAATGATTATGAATAATACCAACTGGCATCTTGTTGTCGTGGAACGTGCATATTTTTGTTTACGTCGCATTTTCTACCGTCCCGAGAGAGAATGAGAGTAAAATGTTGATAGATTGAGTGAAATTTTGCTTAGGCCGGGAACTGGTTTTTTGTATGCCGGATTGGGAATCGCTATGACTGAAATGAGTGCTGCACCTCGTTCATTTAAATCAAATAAAAGCTTCTTTGAACGATATTTAGCACGTATAGCTATTTTTTAAGCAGAAGTGAACCCCAATGCAGTATTATACAGCCTACAAATTTCAGAAAAAGTTGCTTCCTGTCATAAATATCAATTAAATAATGCAGTCGTACGCATGTTAGGCCGGGAATGGGGTAAGAAACCCTACTTGCAGTTTTAAAAATCCTCCTAAATGTTTAGCTAATTTGGTAACTTAGATTATTCTGACATCTGTATATCCACATGAGTGTTTTTCTGTCAAAAATGGGCCTCCCAGGGATAACGATAGGCAGGGTTTTTGAAAACTGTTCAACAGCATATAAGCATAAAATAATATGGAGACGCATGGTACATCCCAACCTAATTACATGTTGGGAAGTGCATGTTCTGCGTTAACATGTCTATTACTGCGATCAAGAAATCATAAGAATCATGATTTCAAACAGCAGGTTCCAAGGTATCTTCTAAGCGATTCTTGCAATTCTTTCACGATTGTCTTATCCATCACATTTAGATTCCTGTAGTTTTCTAGTTTGTCATGTTTCTAAGGGTGATTTTGTTTTTTACGAGGTCGGATGGAGTACGAATGCTGTCATTCAGAATGTACCATCTTCAATATGAGTAATATTTACAGATTCAAAAGAACTTCAAAACGGAAATTAACCCAGCATGTCTTTGCAAGCCCTTTAAGCCCTTGCGTTTTATATGCTCCTAGAGACCAAAATTACCTCTGCATGTACACGATTATCCTAGGATAATGTATTCTGTTAGTTACAAACGTCATTTTTATCTGGACTCACTTCGGTAATGAGATAGGATATTTTTACATTAAAGCGCATTACGTATGTTCTTCTCACACTTCGTCGTATCGCACATGCGAGCCAATCGAATACATGATTAATTGATGAAATAAAACGATGCTCTAGGTGGAATTTTCCATTTTCCAATTTAAAGTATAACACCAAAGAATCAGTAGGGTAGAAGTTCCGATAGTCGTGGATGCTCTTATAGTTGCGGTAGTGTAATTTTTGGGGAATCTACAGATTAAACATAGCAACCCACATTGTTGATCAATAAGTTGAACTGTCAGCATACAATATAAACTAAAACAGTTTAGCAATATCGTTGAAATCAGTAAATCATCCTCAAATAAATTTTTTTTGACCTTTGTACCAATAGTTGCGGTAGTGTTCCTGTAGTTGCGAGTCCCATACAAAAACAATGGGATTCGCAACTATAGGAACACGAGTTGAAAAATACCGCAACTATTGGAACATTTTATAATTGGAGGATGGATTTTAAGCAGCAGTGATAGTTTACGTTGCGACCAGAATATATTTCGCTTAAAATAGCGTTTATGGACTTTTGGATACACCTCCAAGGTAAGTGAAATGCAGTATTTAGTATCGCTTAGATGTAAGTGATAAAACAGTGGTTGCGCGTGCTTATTGCCTCCACTATTGGGTCTTTTACCCTATTAGAAGCTAGCACACTTTCAAGGCTTCGAGCAACAGGTGATCAAAATAAATTCTTTGCTATTTGCGCTGCGCACAAGCCGAAACAAGAAAGTTCATGCGAATTTTGTAAAACGGACCAAAGCAGGCTCTCATACAGCAGCGAATAGAGCTTCTCGATGAAAACAAATCCTATCCCGCCTATGCGCTTGAAAGAGAAAGATGATAAGACATCAGCAAGCTCAATTAAGGACACTCCTCACGGAATCAAAGTTTCAAAGTGCTCGCGTTTTCGGGGGCACACCACTCGATACGGAGGCGGCGCACAACTGTCATTTTTGTTGATTTAGTTTTGCTGCGTCGCAGCATGCGTGAAATAATAAAAGTGACAGTTATGCGTTTCTTCCATATCGAGTGGTGTGCCCCCGAAAATGCGAGTGCTTTGAAACTTGGATCCCGTGAGGAGTGACCTTAACAGTCTGCTGCGAATCTATGGCGGGGTGCATAAGCAGGAGCCGAATGTACCACGAGCTGCAACAGCTGTTGGAAGAACCATCCATCGACAACGATCCGACTAGCACAAGAATCGATCAGGTGGAAGACGATTAGCGGACTCTCCGCAGACTGCGAGGCTGGCAACATGCAGCCATAAACCGAGTTGAATGGAGAATGACACTGTCCGCGCTAATACCTTCCACTTTGAGAATTGTCAATCTGCTGATCCCAGTCGCATCCGCTTCGCCAGAGACCTACAGCTACCCATATAACGTAAAAACGGAAAGTAGTCCAACGGGTCGAAGAAACTCATCACGCAGCTCATCACGATCCTTTTTGTCGGCAGCTGCTCCTGAGCTTAGTCGAAAAGAAAAATTCGTCATTTGTTGGGCTCCACATGATCCCCAAAACCCGCTCGGAACCCGCTCCTTATCCTCACTATTACTATGTATTACTATGAAAAACTGCGGCACCCAAACACAATGCACTATCGAATTCATCTTGTGATTTTGTTTTGCCACTGTTAGAATTTTGTTCTTTCTTCCCCGATTTTTCAGAGATTTTTTTCCTGCTATATTTAAGTATTATTGCTTCTCTCCTGGCACTAAATTCTGTATTGATTTCCACTGCACCCGCCTCAAAATCTTCATCCACTTTCTTCAACTTGCGTTCGTAATTCAGCTGGATTCTCTTTTCATGTTCGTGCTGTTGAGCCCGCCATACTTTGTTTTGCTCCTCCAGCAGCTCGAGCTTTCTTCTTAGTTCGTCCATGGCGACTCCTTTCGACTTTAGAGATGGTTTCTTTGAAGAATGTTGCGACGGATTGTTTAGCTTACAACTAGCAGCACCGTGCTCGTTCAGACACAGCTGGCACAGCTTCCATCTGCGAACCGCTTCCCACCGTTCACTGTAGTGGAGTCTTCGGAACTTCTCGCAATTTTTGATCTGGTGATCTACTCTGTCACAGCCTCTGTTCGGTCTTCTCTCCTTCGCGGGCAAACTCGAAATTATACTCTCCGCCGCGTCATGCGCGTAAATACACTCTTTACTTGCTCTGCATCTCGGGTTCACATCCTTTGAACCGACCTCTCCGGACCGGGATGCATCTCCGTAGGAAGCCACTTCACTTGCATCCTTCACTATACGTGACAGGAAATTTGACAACGTTCGCAGCGTCACCACCTTGCTCTTCCTTCGGTATCGTACCCATTCCAGCTGCATCCCTGCAGGCAGCTTCTCTATCAGCTCTTGAATAAGCATGGGGTTCACAAGGTGCGATGTTAACCCTGGTGCTTCTAGATGGTCAGCGAGCTGTTGCACCATCACGCCGAAGCCTATGAAACTCTGCTGTTGTTGAGATTTCGGTAAAATTTTACCGAATTCGGTGATTTATTTTAAGTGTGATCTACTTTTGGAGGCACTGCAATGCGCACTTCGCAAGCAGCATGTTCAACAATCGCTCAGCTGGGGGGGGGGGTCCCGTAGCGTAGTTGGCTACACGTTCGCCTTTCAAGCGAATGGTCATGGGTTCGATTCCCAGCCCCTCCACCAAAACCTCGTCAGTCGCTGGATGCGCAGCCTATGCGGTGGCATATTGGGGTGCACGCCTCACCGTCACGGCTGCCTGATGACGAACTGACAACTTGTTCTTCTCGGAGGCATTCCTCCAACGTTACCCGGATAAATGGCAACCGGACAATGCAACGATCATTGGATACACGACATGGACAAAACGAACACAATGGACTCACGACGAGATGGACCAGCAACGACAACAACAATGAATAATGGAAAAATCTAAAAATAGATTCTGTGTGGATTCTGGCTGCAGAATACCACAGTAGATCTCGGCACAGTAGCGGTTAAGTAACACAGAGTGCCTATCAAATAAATAAAGGAATAAAAAAATAACAATCGCTTAGCTCGCCCATACAGCATCTGCAGCGTCTCTATTATTTTATTTTATTAGAAGCCGTGCCAAATTTTCTACATCGGAAAAGCCTTCGTCGACGTCCCGTAGTTACTGACGAACATCGGCCATTCTTCTATCTTGCCGGAAAATGTCGGCAACTTCCTGGATAGCATCTGCGCCTTCGTGAGTTCGTGTTGCCGATGTAGTCAACCGCACTTGCTTCCTACGATTAATTGTGGATCGTCTTGTGAAAACAATGATATTCGATCCAGGTGGACCTAGTTGGGAAACATTTTTTTTTTGAGAAGGTGTAGTTTAGAAGTGGGTAATATACCAGCCGCTTGTGAATTTAGGTGAAACTCGTTTGTAAGTTACTTTATTGCATATAATGTATTTAATAATAATCTTCTTCTTCTTCTATATACATAAAAATGAATTTCTGTCTGTCTGAACCTTATAGACTCCGAAACTACTGAACCGATCGGCGTGAAAATTTGTACGCAGAGGTTTTTGGGGCCGGGGAAGGTTCTTAAGATGGTTTGAGACCACTCCATCCCATACAAATGAAACAAAAATTTCTGCATAACTTGAGAAATAATCAATTTTAGGCGAAACGAAGTTCGTCGGGTCTGCTAGTCTTCTATATGATAAAAACGAGTTTAAATTCCCTTCCTGACGATTTAACTCAAGAACGGGTTGACCGATTTGCAAGATTTTTTCCCTAATCGATTCGTTTTGGGATCCGCAAGGTTTGTATAGACAAAAAGCTGATGAATTTTACGGGGAGAGGTTTAAAATTGGTGGAATACAACTTTGGGTCAGTGGTTGAGGGAAACAAAACAATAGTACAGAAATTGATCTAGAGTGCGGTGCTGCAAATAGTTCAGTATATGACATTTGCAACACAAACACCCAGGCAAAGCTGGGTATTTTTCGCTAGTCTTCTCTATATAATAAAAATGAAATGGTCTGTGTTCGTATCCGCATAACCCGAAAACGGCTGGATGGATTTTCTTCGTTGCTTCAGCAGATATGATCATTATAGTTTCCGACGGGTTTATATGATATTTTTGAATTCGAAAATTACGAGTAAGGTTGAGTAAATCGTAAAAAACTAAAATTAAGATTCGTATGGAAATTCCGCATGGGCAGTCCACAAAGCGCATTTTCGCCTACTATGCGGGACAACGACTGCCGGTTCGACTAGTGAGATAATAAATTCCAGCTTTGAAGCTGTATTAAATGGACACTGCTGTCAAAACTGTTTCTTTCAAGCCAGAAAAAAAAACCGTAGAAACACGACCATTTCTGCCAAACGGCATTTCCGGCCAGATTACCTGTCTGGCCAAATGTTCAATTGAACGACAGTTTCGGCTGTATGTCCCTTTCAGCCGTATGTCCGTTTTCGGCCTACTCACTACTGTTTGGTTAAGATAGGTCATTTGGCATAATGTCGATTGACATGAAGGTTTGGTTCTACCTTCTTTATGGTACACACTTACTGCCTCTAACCGCAAGTCAGACTTATCTGGATATGGCGTCCATATACAGATAAGTCTGACTTGCGGTTAGCGGCAGTTTACACATGTAAGAATGATGAAAGAAGAAACTATATTCTCATGCGCCTTTTATTCCAGGAAAATGGAGATTGAGATGGAATAAGTTCAAGGTAACGGTTGACCTCCACGGACACAAGACCTACACAATGCTTGGGGAGTAAGACGTGGTAAGTCGGTGGAGTAAAACGCGCGGCCACAAAGCAAGACCATGCTGAGTTTGATTCCCGGCGCCGGTCTAGGCAATTTTTGGTTTGGAAATTGTCTCGACTTCCCCGGGCATAAAAGTATCATCGTGTTAGCCCCATGATATACGAATGCAAAAATGGTAACTTGGCTTAGAAACATCGCAGTTAATAACTGTTTAAGTTTTTTATACTTTATAATATTTTCGTGATTTTTTATTTTGTGTGTACCGTGCAAACTCAAACTTCGGACGCTTAAGCACTTTCTGATATAAAATCATCCTGTTTACTGACATTTTAAGTCACACCGTTTAAATCACCATTGCAATCACTAAGTATAGTATTCATCTTTGAATTACGTATTTAATATGTGCAAGATATTACGAAGAATGTTTGCAATTTATGAAAATGTCCGGCTTCTGTTTGATTCAAACCTCGGACACCGGCGGGGTTGGATTCATATTTCGGACACAAAGATTCAAACTTCGGACACCTGATTACACAAAACCAGGAAGAATAATTGAAAATAATTCGCACTGCACAGCTCAGACTGTCTTTTAATCATTTCGTCGCATTGTTTTAACATGTCTTATTGGAATGTAACTTATACTAAATAAGCTAAAACTATTAGTCATCCGAATGCAGCTTGACGAAACATTTCGATGAAATATTTCAGAAAATTTCCCATACGAATTGAAGCGTCCGAAGTTTGAGTGTGTCCGAAATTTGATTTTCCACGGTATAAGTTCATCACGTAACTGTGAAAGTGCTTAATGAACACTAAGCTGCAAAGCGGCATTGTCCCAGTGGGGGATGTATGCCAATAAGAAGAAGAAGAAGATCGAGGACCAACGCACTTGTAGTGTTTAAATTAAAATTGCAACTTACCCTCTATGATTGTTGTTGATTACATGGAGGTACGTGGAGGGAACGAATTTAAAAAATAATTGTAGGAGGCACCGCCCATTGCGCATACAACAAAAATCGCTCAACTACGGTAGGCCAGACATGTAGCCACACTGTCGGACAATAACTCGCTGAAAATAGTTGTCCATATCGATCCGACGAGCTCAAGAAACCGATGTACATAGCGAGCAACCTGGAGCGATCAGATGATTTACGGACTCGCTGTAGTGGTTGAATGTACAACGTGTTGGCCATCTCTACAGAACGAGTAGAATGGAGACATCTTTTATATACTACATAGGCGATTTTAGACGAAAAATTATATTTTATTCGTAATTAGGCCAATACAAATATTTAAAAACTATTCTGTCCCCCCCTCGGATTTTTTTGCCCAAAAATAATATTTTGAGGGGGCAACAAAATAAAATTTGGATAATTTTGAGAGTTTTCAAAACATTCTTTAACAAATCCGAGGAGTTTTTTGTTTTTTTTTATTTTAATATTTATTTTTTATTATCCCCCCCTTGACTTTTCGGAGACCAATAGGACATAATGTTAATTAAATATTTGTAACGGCCTTACTGTTTAAATTCAGACGGTACCTATGTTGAAAAAAATGTTCAAAACTCGTAACATACATTCGAACGTATTCAAACTTACATTTGTGGTTCTCGTACTATACCTACATTAAACATTCTCATTCTGACTCTTACTTAAATGGTTAAAAAAATTAGGAAACATTATTATAATAAATATGTAGAACCTATATTGTAGGTATTCGTAACATAAATAAAGGAAACCTTCATTTTTCATATCAACGACGCATAAATGTCATTCTACATGAATGACATGATTCAGGCTATATACATGTTGTTAATAAAGTAATACCAATAATCATAAATCGAAACCTCTCAAGTTCTACCCGCTGGTTGTAACTGACCTTATTCCCCACCAAACCCAAATTCCAAAATTCGTTATCGAGCAAACACACGTTTCGGAAAACATTCCATCACACTGAAAACTACAGAAGGCCACCTCCTTTTACCTTCTTCCCTTCAACATGCCGACCAATGTTGTCTAATCGAAGATCTATGGTTGTTGTGAGCATAACTACAGTTCCGCAAAGCTATACATAGGCCTCCGCCAGACATAATGCGATTCACAACACACAGAAACCAGCAGGAACTGAACCATCGAAAGCGAACTGTTTCGAACTCCATTCAAGTTGTGAACGTTATCGAATTGAGAGGTGCTTACCGTTCAATTCCTGGAAAAATGTATTTTACTACAATGTATTTAATGCAGTGCTTGTGAAAGAAAACTCCAAAATGAAGTGAATTTATTCGAGGAAAAACCTACATCACGGGCAGTGGCTGTGGAAAACTACGGATTAATTGTTTGAAAGCTCTCAAACACGTTTTCCGCAAAGTGATGGCATTTGAAGTGCAAGTAATTATCCGATAATTAAAATAATGTTACCCATCAGTGCACACCACTTCCAGTCCTCATTTGCACCACAGAATATTGCAGCAAGGTCATAGTCCTATTTATACCACCCATGGACACTTCTGATGACTCGTGCGCGCAAAAAAAAGTAGAACAAAAGTTGAAAAAAGTTGTGACACCTCTCCAGATATTGCACCTCGTCGCGCGCAGGCGATTGTTTTATCAATTTTCGATTTTCAACAAGCACCACCAACTGCCTTGCCCTCATGTGCTCGGTGTGGGGGGGTGGAGAGCTTTGATGGGGTACTCCAATAACTGGGTGGTTGTTGGCGAAGTTATCGTCAAGCTTCATTTCGTGTCGGAAACTCAAAAGTGAGAGTACATGTCAATGAGGTGCGGTGAGTGATGTGATCATTTGAGGGTCATCATTTCCAGTATTGAACATGTGGAAGAATGTAAATATCGGAACAGAGAGGGTTAGAACAATGATGTTTGCAATGGTTCAACATAATGCTTGTGGTTGATGACCACCATGCTGAAAATAATCTGATTGGTTGAATTTTAACCTTTGCATGCTGAAATTTTGTTTAATACTATATTATTGTTTTTTTAATAGCAACCATTGAAACTAACAAGAAGTTCATGGAAGAATAAAAGTAAAATCCTTGAGATTTAAAAAAAAAAATTTAAACGACCGTTTCAACTCTAATGTATTTGTATTACTCTTTTTTTCGATTCGTATCGTTTAATTTATTAAAGTTTTGTACAGAGCTCCATCCATAAGCCTAATCTAAATTTCGATTGAAATTAGCGCATAAAGCATTGTTTTATAATACGGAGTGCAGTGCATTAAAAAAAATGCAATTAAAATATGGTAGATCAAATTTGCGTAACCATGCGTCTCCATCCGATCATGTGAACATATCAAGATGAAACTCGTAAAATGCTCAATGGGTTGGTGGTAATGGGTTTATATACCTACCCCAAGGATAGCTTTATGCCTGATAAACTGCCCAACAATTCGTAAGGTTAGTAATTCAACATTGTCGAGTGCAGATGAATTGTATACAGTTCGTATCATTCATTTATTAGGTTATGACGTATCGCTCTTCGTCCATTTCTTAACGTCGGCTAGCGGGACGGAGCGGGTGTATAATAGAAACCAACTAAGAAACCAGCTTGGGACAACTCGCGGCTTCGTGCATTACGACGCCGTCGTTTCAAGATGCAGCAGTACTGTCACCAAATATGCTATTTCTCGAAACAACAATTTGATGAAGCGAGTCGCATATATCGTGGATATAACCATTTTCTGTACAAACAGTATGTGAGGCGGAAACAGGACGATCTTCGTAGAAATCCGAAAAAATGTTGGTCTTTTGTCAACTCTGAACAACAGGAAAATGGTCTCCCTACATCGATGTATCTAGGTGACGCCTTGGCAAACAATTTGGATGAAAAGTGCGCGCTATTCGCAGAGCAGTTCTCTAGCGTTTTTACGAATAATATTCTTACCGCCGATGAGACGAATGCAGCAATCCATACAGTACCAAATGCAAAAATGCTTGGAAACAATTGTGAACGATGTTATGTTTGGATCGTGTCGCACTTACATCAGTAAAGCACAAAACGGCTCTTATCCTAGGAGATCTGTGGAAAGTAACCTTTATGACTTTACATCAAGCTGCATCAGTGCCATGGACAGTGGCGCACAGGTTGGCGCAATATACACCGATATCAAGGTTGCCTTTGACACAGTGCATCATGGAATCCTGTTGGATAGATGTCTATGCGTTAAAATTGGTGCAACCGAATCACTTTCCTTTACGCCTGGATCTGGAGTGCCACAAGGAAGCAATTTAGGACCTCTACTGTTTACGTTATTCTTTAACGACGTTAATATTCTCCTGGCCGACGGTGGTTTACTAATTTACACTGACGATTTGAAAATCTTCCTCATCGCACGAAGTGTCGTAGGGAACTTCAAAAGCTTTTGGATATCTTCACACGTTGGTGTCTCATGAACTACCTTCAAGTTTGCGTCTCCAAATGCTGCGTTATCTCATATCGTCGACGGAAGTCTCCGATATTATATGATTACAGCATAAATGGTAAAAAAATTGAACGTGTGGATAAACTGAAGGATCTTGGAGTGTTGTTGGATTACCAACTAACATTTAAGCTACATTACTCCTATGTAGTAGAGAAATCCAATCGTCAACTAGGATTCATCCTAAAAATTGCTAAAGAGTTTAACGACCTAATATGCCTGCGCGCCCTATACTGTTCTTTGGTCAGATCCATTTTGGAATTTGCGTCAGTGGTGTGGTCTCCTTATAAAACATTATGGATCACGAGAATAGAAGCGGTACAAAGAAAATTAGTTCGTCATGCATTGAGGAATTTGCGTGGCTCACGCCGTTAAATTTGCCTCCTTATGAACACCGTTGTGCCTTACTAGGAATTGAACCACTACATGTACGTCTTAAAACTAACCGGGCAGTTTATGGCGCCAAATTAATACATAGTCGTCGACTGCCCTGCTCTGCTGGAACGTGTTCGTTTTTATGCCCCTGAACGTATCCTTCGATCGAGACAACTGATACAACTAGCAGCTAGGAACACTATTTATGGAGCCAATGACCCAATCAACTATATTTGCAGAGCATTTCGAGAAGCATATTTTTTTCTCGACTTTAATTTATCTACGGAACGTTTGCGACAACGTTTGCGTACATCACGTATATTCAATTAATTGTTTAGTATAATTTAATTAAGTATAATACATTAAGACCATGATGTCAGATGGATACAACAGTAAATGAATAAATAAATAGACCCTCGTGTCCAACACTCGCCAGGGCGTCGGCCTCGGTAGTACCCCTAATGCCACAATGGCCGGGGATCCAGGCAAAGGTGGCACCGGGGATCATCCCTAATAGTATTGCCCGGATCCAGGGGTGCTTTGGTGTCTTGCTTTGGAGGGCAGAAACCACGCTCGCGGAGTCCGTAAGGATCACGATTGGTTTGTTCGCTGGGAGGGTGGCCGCAGACGGCGGCGGCTTCGACGGAAAAAATGTTGCACTGGCGTGGCAGGCTCTCCGACATGGCCAGATTGGGTCCATAGACTCCGAAGCCGACTCCTCGGCTGGATACGGAACTGTCGGTGTAACGGATCTCGCTGTTCCGAAAACGTGTTGCAAGCAATTCTAAAGCAGACCGTCGGAGTTCCTATTGTTATCACCCCTTTTAAACCGCAAAGCGATGGTGCGGTCGATGCGATACTGAAGGCGTCAGCCAGCGCTTCGCTTCGTGACAGTGGACCCGCCCCACTGGGGAGAGGCTAGTACCGGCTACACTTCCCAGGATCCGGTCAGCCTCATCGAAAAGAGGGATTCTGACTTCACCTGAGGTAGTGGCAGCGAAGGAAGCGGCTTTACGGCAAATGGCCATTAGAATACGGTACCAGAAATGGAGGTTGCCAGCGTCAGCACATGCAGCTTCGGCGGAAGTGGATGGGAGTAAACCGGAGACGTAGACCGTCCGGACGTAGCTATTGGAAACAGGCGAAAGAGTGTTGATGAGGCTTCGCTATGCAGGGCATGTAAGCTCTCCAAAGAGCAGGCGGCTATCAATGATGGCTTGTCCGACGTTTAATCTCGTGCTCCTGTTGTTGGTGCGGTGTTTTTTGAGAGAGTTTTGATGAGATTAACGCGGGGTTTACAAGCTTCCTTTACCGCCTGGAAGTGCGGTAAAAAGGAGAGTTTCCGGTCGATGTCGACGTCGAACACACGGACAGTCTTCCGGTTGGGGATGGCATCCATACCGAGTTTTATGGATGGCCCCGCAAACTAATGCCGGCCGCTGTAAACGTGTCTCCGGTCATATTTACTGGCGTTCTGAACAAAGCCGACGGAAGAAGCCCAGCGAAGGATGGTGCTTACTGAGTTCTAATCCTGGTCCTTCCAGGTGTTCTACCAACCACGTCCAACAAGATGTCGTCTGCGTATACAAAGTATGTGCTGGTGCCATATCCTGGGCGAAAAGCGTGTTGACGATGGTCAAGCCTTCCGTCAACTTCCAGTTTTTCCCATAAGTCGCCGAATGACCATCCTTTCAACGGTTTTGGACGCACACGAGGTCAGGGAGATTGGCCTGAATTTGGAAGCATCGCGACTGTTCACACTGCTCTTCGGGATGGGAATAACGTAGCTTTTTCTCCACTCGTCGGAAAAAGTGCGGTTTTCCCAAATGCTGTTGACGAGATTAAAAAAAAAGAGCCTTCGCGGCCGGAGGAAGCCGTTTAATCATGGGATAAGTTGGGATGAGTTCCCGTTGCACTTGGCGAGCGCATGCGCCAGCTCTACTGCTGGAAAATCCTGATTCAGCAGGCAGCCGGGGGGTCCGCGGGAATAAGAGTGGTGTTGAGGTGGAGATTACGGGTAGCGATGTTTCTCTGGAAGTCGGCTGGGTACTGGGAAACTGCTACCAGGGAAGCGAAATAGTCACCGAGAGCATTCGCAACTTGTGCAGGGTCTGAAATTGTACGGTTGCCCTGATCGAGGTGGATTGGAGCTCCCCTCGATTTTCTACTAATCGCATTTACCTGCCTCCAAAGTTCAGCGGAGGTCTGGGACGGGTTGATGCTGTCGATGAAATCTGCCCATTGCTTGGACTTCGCTTCCCTGATGATAATCTTGCACTGTCGGTGCTTATCTCTATCTTTATTGTTGTTGCATCAACAGGCTACATTTGGCCCCAATGATGTAGGGTTTTTGAAAAAAAAAGTGAACATTTAAAGATGGTGTCAAGGGTTCATACAAAATAGGTATAAAACATTTAAACAAGCATAGTCATTGTCTTCGTCTGTTTATGTCTGCGAAGAACGATGAAAATCTTCGGCGACTCTGTTGAAGACACATGTCACAAATAGCTCCATGCATGCCATAATTTGTACGACGAAAGTGCAGCCTCAATATATGGTTGCTACGGAGTATGCGTGGCTGGACGTTCAAGTCTATTTGTTCCAGCATGAATCCACAGTCAATTCATCCCTGCAGATTACCGGCGTTCATAATGGCTTTGTCGACATCTCTCCTTGAGCGAAGTAGCTCAAGTTGATCAACTGACATCGGCTTTCGTAACTCGGTAGGCGAAACGGATCCAGCAAAGGTAGCTTACGAAGCACGAATCGAAGGAAACGGCGTTGAACAGATTCGATGCTCTCAGCACCGTTGTTGTAAGACAACAGAACAGTACTCTAGAGTCGAGCGCACCAGGGAGCAATAGAGAGCTTTTAAACAGTATATGTCGGTGAAATTCTTCGCAACTCTGAAGATGAATCCCATAGTTCTGGATGCTTTGTCGACGATGCATGAGATGTGTTGCTTGAATACTAGTTGCGAGTCTAGGATCACGCCGAGGTCCTTCACATGCTCATTCGCTCTATTTCTGTACCAAGAAGGCTGTAGTTGCAAACGATTTGTGAAAACGTTATGACAGAACACTTGGCCGGGTTTACCACCATTCGGTTTAGAGAGCACCAAGCCACGAAGCAATCTAGTTGACGTTGCAAGAGCTGACAATCGGCGATACTATGTATTTCCAAAAATATTTTAAGGTCTTCTGCGTAAGACAACCGAGGACATTTGATAACGAGGTGTACATCGTTGAAAAATATCAGGAAGATCAGTGGTCCTAGATGACTCCCTTTTGGTATACCGAATGGTGCATGAAAACTCTTAGAGGTGCCTTCCCCAATAGCTACGGTCAGATAGCGGTCAGAAAGATATGAATGAAACCAGTTCAGCAGACTGCCGCTGATGAGTGATTAATCTTATCGAAAGCTGCAGAGAGGTCAGTATAAATAACATCCGTTTGAGCCAGTTCTGTTAGACTGTTTGTGACGTAGGACGTGACGCACAATAAATTGGTGGAAGTCAAACGAGCGACAGTAAATCCTTGCTGATCATCACTAAGAAGTGGCTTACAGTGTGAAAGTAGTGGTTCCATAATGACGAGTTCGAACAGCTTCGAGGCGGCACACAATGACGTAATCCCTGAATAGTTGTTCACATCGCGTTTGTCTCCCTTTTTGTGGACTGGAAACATTAGTGCAAACTTCCAGCAGGAGGGGAAAATACCATCGATGATTGAAGATCTGAGCAAGAAAAGAAGTGGAACGGGTAAACTCTCGATTTGCCTTTTGACGAAGACGGCCGGTACGCCGTCGGGTCCGAGATTATTTGACGATTTTAACTGATTTGCGGCTCTCAGGATCTTGTCATAATGAATGTTGATTGCACCCAAAGATTCCTCCTTATAACAGTCCAGGGCGTCCGGCCTGAGAGAGTGGTTGGCGCTTAGCTTTCTCAATGCCCGAAGGCCTGGCCTTGACTGCACGCCTAGAGCGACGGTAAGGATCATGCTGGTGAAGTCGGACATGGACGAGAAATGTTGGTCCGCGCAAGCGATTGACGTGGCGCGCTTGTAATCCTCCCAGTTCGCTTTTCGAATTTCTCCATATTTACATTTCGTTCCAAAAACTGATTTCTTAGTACCGTAAATACCGGATTTCATAGGTCTTCGGTACCGAAAATGTCGGTATTCCCGGTATTTTTCGGTACTGGTACAACCGGTACCACAACCCTAATTAGCATATTTTCTGGAAATGACCCCATTAACTAGCTTCCAAATAGAAACCGGTGGTTACTCTTAAATCAAAAAAGGCTATCAGCATGATGTACAACTGCTGAAACTGTTTTGACAGCAAAATGTTTTATTGGGTGAAATTTATACACCCAACATTTGAAGCAACATTATTTTTTTCGGCGCTCAGTTGCCCTTCCGCAGAACTCCTGCATTGCCTTTTAGGCGTACAAACTATGAAAAAAGCTATCCTGCTTATAAAGCTTGCGACGTTATTTTACATGTTCAATTAGACAGATGTCCCATTCGGCCAAATGTTTTTTATGTCTTTATCACAGAGTTGGATACTTTCAGCCAACGGCTGGCTCGTCTCGTGGAGGCCAAATGTTCTATTCGAGTTTCGATCAAACGATCCTTCCCCTGCCAAACAACCATTTTTCAAAACAGCATTTTCGGCCAAATGACCCATTCGACTAAATAAACAGTTTATTCGAACGGCATTCACTAATTTCGTCTGATGGTTTATTCGACCAAAGCCTAGTTGCCTTCTGCCAAATAGCTTTCAGCCGAATGTTTTTGCTTTTCTCATATTGTGCCTTTGTTGAAAACTTTTGTGATAATTTTTCAAGGCTCTCATAAATGTGAAAAAATTATCCCCAGTATAGGGGAACGGTTCGGCACTTCATCCCATAGCTCCTATTTCCATCCCACCAAAAACAAAGCAATGAAAAGGAATTTTATTTGTTTCTTATTTTTGTGATTTTTTGACCAGTGAGCACGCGGGTTAGCAAAAAGAAGCGATAATATTGTTGTTGTATTTCTTTATTTGCGATTAGATGAATATATGTTCAGTGAGATGGAGATCGGAACAGTTCCCCTAAATAGCAATCATTCTTCTTCTTCTTCTTCTTCTTATTGGCATTACATCCCCTCACTGGGACAGAGCCGCCTCGCAGCTTAGTGTTCATTAAACACTTCCACAGTTATTAACTGCGAGGTTTCTAAGCCAAGTTACCATTTTTGCATTCGTATATCATGAAGCTAACACGATGATACCCAGGGAAGTCTAGACCGGCACCGGGAATCGAACCCAGCCACCCTCAGCATGGTCTTGCTTTGTAGTCGCGCGTCTTACCGCACGGCTAAGGAGGGCCCCACATGTAGCATGCGTTATCAAAGCTGAATATACTAATTACCAAAGCCCGATTTAGTCATGAGCCACCGGTTTCATTGCGTATTGCGTTTTGTACATAAGAAATTTGACCCTATTGTTAAAATTGCAAATTTTCAGCTTCTAGCATAAACGGCTAACTTATGAATGGCAATTCAGTCTTTTGCGAAACAATCATGTGTTGAATTTGCTCCATGCATCTATTATTCATAAGCCAAAAAATCGCGCTCTGGCAATTACCCATTCTATCCATAGTGTAAAAATTATCAATAAATAAATGGGAATATCGTCTGGGAAACCTAAACTTACCTATAAATACACATATTGCATTGAATAGGCTCCAAGTTTCAATGTGCTCACCTCCCCTGAGGTGGTGACTTCCCCAACATACACCCGATTCTTTTTTTACACGGATTATTTTCACACGGATTTTTTTTACACGGCTTTTTTTACACGGATTCTTGAAATAACACGGATTTTTTTTTGCACGGTTTCTCGAAATAGCACGGATTTTTTTTACACGGATTCTCGAAATAACACGGATTTTTTTTACACGGATTTATTTTTACACGGAACGCATCCCCCAGATTAACAAAGACCCGGTGACTTTTTTTACACGGATATTTTTTGCACGGCTTTTTTTACACGGTTTCTCGAAATAGCACGGATTTTTTTTGCACGGATTCTCGAAATAACACGGATTATTTTTACACGGTTTCTCGAAATAACACGGATTATTTTTACACGGATTTTTTTTCACACGGCACGCATCCCCCGTGTAAAAAAAGAATCGGGTGTATGTGCTTTCCTATTGAGCCTGAAACAGGGTCAACTTTTTTTTTTGCACGTCTGTTCCAGAACATAGGGAAAAGTCAAGTCAAGTGAAAAACTTTTTATTTTCAATTTCGTGCCTCGGTGCTACCTGCCCGACAAGGTGCAAGCCTTTCGGAGCCTGGTGCGAAATAAAATCGGACAGTTCATTCATAAACACTACGTGTGAGATCGAAGTTTCGCAATTTAAAATTATCGATCTGGGACTTGTTTCGGGGTTAAACTTTTTTAATATCGTAGATTTTTATCAGGTGTCATTGGGACGAGGCAAAAACTTGCAACTGCTTCCGCTCCGTGGTGGAAACAAGCAGCTGCGAATGGGAAGAGTTTCTTCCGACGGATTCTGGCTGCTTCCACGCGGAAGAATTCCAAGATATAATCTCTCACTTTGTGCGAAACTTTGCGGCACGAAACGAACGATAGCGAGCGGATTTATTTCGGATTTGAATTTATGCATTGTCTTTTGGCAGCAATCGCAACTGACAGTGATTTATACCAAGTTTTCCTCCGCAATCCCAAAGTTCCGTATAATAGTGAATTTTCGTCTAGTTTGAATGAATTTTTAGGATGAGATCTGCAGATTTCTAAGAAAAGAATACTACAGAGTACAAATAAAAAAAAATGCAAATATTATAATGAACATCATTTTCAATAGAGTAAAACAAAATCGTAACAATGAATAAGTGAATGGTATTTAAGAGATATCTTAGGAGCCATGCACACATTAAGGAAACACTTTTTGAGGGAGTTACCATTTTCTTACGTTCTATTCAGCAAAAAACATTTTAAAAGATCTTGCATTTCAATGACGTTCCAGGATATTTCACATATTTCCGCAAGCACAACATCTGATTGAAGGAATGTTCTCAGACCATTTACTGCGATCTTAAAATTAATACAAACGTCGCAAGACATCAGTATTTTGTAATGATTTTATAAAATCACAATGATCTCCACATGCTTCCGAGGATTATAACAGACTTCCTTAAGAGCTTCTATAAAAAGTTTGTTTTCGTAGGGAAATGATAGCCTTTCGGTACAACTTTGTTGTATGAAAAAGCCAAGAAGATATACGCAAATATTACTGAAAATCGAAGAAAAACAAATACAAAACATTTTCATAGGTTATAAGAAAGTCAAACTGCTCGCTGTACTGCCCATTAGGACGATATATCTTATAACAGCAATGGAACGATGGAACTCTAGAAAACAATTGAAGCCAGATGCTTACAGTACCATGCGTCTCCATCTATTCTAGTATCGGTGGAATCCGAATGTGATGTTTATTTATTTATTTATTTACATTTGGTCGGCCGCCAGCACTACTGGGGCTATATGGGCCGTAGTTTTATAAAACCTTTAGCTCTATCTATAATAAACATAATAAAAAAAAAAGTTTCAAATATAATCTACATACATAATATGTTCTAGTTACAATCGTATTGTTATAATTCTATCAGACATGATCATATAACATTATACAAATCTATTTCTTTCATGAAACGAATGATGTTTTTGTTACTAGCTAAATCATCCTTGAGAGATTTCCAACTAATGGATAATTGTTTTCTAATGGCGCAATATTTGGTGCAATGTTCTAAAATATATGGCTAACAGTTAAATTTTGCTTACAAGAGTCACAAAGTGGAGGATTTTCTTTGGACATTAAATACGAATGAGTGTAATGAGTATGGCCTAATCGCAATCTTGTTAGCACAACAGAATCTCTTCTGCTAAGTAAATTAACACTTGTCCAGTTAGATGTTGATAGTCGAATTTGTCGATATTTGTTATCTATGGTTGAAACCCATCTTTCTTCCCATAACTGACTGAATTTTTTTTTTAAGCATTTCTGAAATCCTTCGCTAATAGTTCACCTTGTGAGGCTGATTCACTCAATGCTTCTTTTGCTGCTTTATCTGCAATTTCATTACCAAGAATGCCTACGTGACTTGGAACAAAATAAAATTTAATTGATTTTGATTTCTGTTGGCATAGAAAATGTTCCTAAATATTGACTGTATTATGGGATGCGTTGAGAAATGATCAGAAAGTGTTAGTAAGGCACTCAATGAGTCGGTTATTATAAAATATTTATCGAAGCTACTTGATGAGATATATTTAACGACATTAAGAATTGCTGTAAGTTCAGCGTTATACACAGAACAGTAATTAAGCAGTCTAATTTTCTTAATTTCATTTTTATGTTCGTCGAAAAAGGCACACGAGGACAAAGAGTTCGTTTTTGAGCCATCAGTAAACATGAATCGATAATCAGAATTCGCATGACGCATTTGGCAAAACATAGTTTTAAAAATATTAGTGTTTGTACTAGTTTTTGGAAAAGCATTTTGTTCAATATTTATATCAAGTTTTTGAAGTAACCATGGAGCATTTTTCCGATGATTTCTGTTCGAATCTTTGGTAATTCTAAATTAATACTATTTAGTATTCTAAAACACCTTGCGGGAAATATTTGACTTTTGGTGTTACTATCCATGGATGTTTGTTGTATTGATTCTATCATAGGATGAGTTGGATTACGTAGAATTCTGGCCATTTGGAATAAAATGTGTTGATCTCTTCGAACATTCAAAGGCATAAAATGTGTATCCACTAGTATACTTGATATAGGTGAAGAACGGAATGCTCCACTCGCTAAACGCAGACCTTGGTGGTGTACAGAGTCCAGAGACTTCAGAAGATTTGAAGATGCGGATGAGTATATACAGTCCCCATATTCTAAGCGAGATAAAACAAGAGAGTTGTGTAATTTTATTAGTGTTTTACGATCAGAACCCCATTTGATGTGCGATAATGTTTTGATGATATTCATAGCTTTTAAAGATTTTTTTTTGTTTGCTCAATATGAGTTCGCCAGGACAACCTTTTATCAAAAATCATGCCGAGAAATCTTACTTCCTCAACTTCCCGAATCTTTTAATCAATAATGCGGAATGAAAGATTCGAACTATGTTTTTTTCTTCTGCAAAAGTGCATACAGGAGGTCTTTAAAATCTAAATTCGAAATCCATGGTCGGACAACCACTTTGGATTTTATTAATTGTTAATTGAATTCGTTTTTGAATCGATTTTAGATAGCTAGATGACATATATAATACTATATCATCTGCATAGAGTAACATTCTGCATTTTGGATCATTTTGCTTAGTAATATCGTCTATTGCCAATAGGAAAAGAATAACGCTAAGAACAGCACCCTGAGGAATTCCATTTTCTAATTCATATGAAGACGAGAATGTGTTTCCTTGCAATACTCTAAATTTACGGTTTTTAAGAAAATTCATTATAAAACTCAACATATTGCCATCTATTCCTATTGATTTTAATTTGTTCAAAATTAATCTATGCCATGTTAAATCGTAAGCTTTCTCCAAATCGAAGAATATTGCATAAGTATGCTGTTTTCTCAAGAAAGATTGTTGTATGTCAGATTCTAGAATAGTTAGACTATCAATCGTGGAACGACCGCGACGGAAACCGAATTGGAAATTAGATAAGATATTATTGGATTCGATGTACCAGGAAAGTCTTTTGTTAATAATTCTTTCGAGGAGCTTACACAAACAACTTGTCAAAGATATTGGACGATAGCTGGATGCTAGTGATGGATCTTTACCGGGTTTGATGATAGGGATTAGTATAGAAAGTATAGACGAATGGAGGTCGGGAAACACTTTTTGTGACCATATGCGGTCGTAGAATTTTAATAAGTACGTTTTACAAGGTTGAGATAAATGCTTTATCATTTCATAATGAATCATATCAAATCCAGGAGAAGAACCTTTTGTTAAATTCAAGGATGATTGGAACTCGAGTTTTGTGATTGGTTTGTTGTATGGTTCAGTGTTATCTATTATCTTGAAAGAAGTTTTTTCCATAATTGATTTATGTTTTTTAAAGGATGGAGAATAGTTGTTAGAAGAAGAAACATTAGAGAAGTGCTTCCTAGAAGCTCAACAATGTCCATAGAGTTCGAGATGATGGAGTCGTTATGCTTTATAGATGTTAATTTATTGGTTTGATGTCTCCCATTAATACTTCTGATTTGTTTCCAAATTCGAGTCTGGGGAACATTAGAGTTTATTGACGCCACCATTTTTCTCCACGATTGTTTGCTATGATATCGCATGAGAGCCCTAGCTTTAGATTTACATATTTTGAAACGCTGTTCATTAGCAGATGTTGGATGTTTTTTGAAGAAGTTTAAACTGTGATTTCTGTCTTTTAGAGCCTTTGATATAGAAGAATTCCACCAAGGAACGCTTTTTGTCCAATTTTGGCGGATGATTTTTATAGATTGATTCGCGGCATTAATAATAGCATTTACAAATAATACTCGTCGCCGAATTCGGTAAAATTTTACCGAAATCTCAGCTGAACTGTTCGGTAAATAATTTAGCTAATTTTCGGTGATTTTGACAGTTGAGCAATGGAAAAAAATTACAAAAAATCTGTAAAATAAATTACCAAACAGTTCTGCTGTTGAGATTTCGGTAAAATTTACCGAATACGGTAAAATGAGTTAAGTGTATTTTTGATGTGAGAATTCTGATCATCGATTTATTTGTCAAAAAAATCCTTAAACTTTACGAGTTGCGAGCACTTATTCCGGTCAGTTGTTTCTAAAATCCAATGGGATCGTTTTTCATCTGCTATGCAAATATTGAGTGGTGCTAAAAGAATGGTATAATGATCACTATTACAAGTATCGTAATGGACGTTGAACATATGGTTAAATAAATACATGTTTCGTTACCGTTAGTAGGATTAAAACGAGTGCCTTTTCCGTCATTGAAGAGATTGAGATCGAAATTTGAGATTGATGTAGCGATTATTTTACCCCGGACTGAGGTAAACTTTGATCCCCAGTTGATGTGATCCGCATTGAAATCACGAACAATTATGAACGGCTTAGCCAATTGTGTTATCAGCTTAATTAAGTCTCCATACAAAATATGTTTATTTGGAGGAAGGTAAATGTTACACAGTGTAAATTGCAAGGATGGAGAAGTTCGACAACAACAGCTTGGAGTTGTGTACTCACTTGGATGCTTCGGGAGAAAAATTGTGATCTGACCAACGTCAATACACCACCGCGTGCTCTATCGTTATCAGATACAAAGTCACATCTGTGAATATCAAAATTTCGGAAAGAAGCTGAGTTATTATACTTTAGGTGTGATTCTTGTAAGCAAATAACGGTTGGATGAAACTTGGCGTCCAAGAGTTTAATTTCTTGAAAATTATTGAAAAAGCCATTGCAATTCCATTGGATAATGGAGCTTTTAGAATCTATTGCTAGAGAGGGAAGCATCGAGCTCCGAGATTCTACTACTGCCACTCGAGGATGATTGAGTGCCTTTCATTCGCTTGTCATCATTTTGAAAATCTATATACGAGATCATTCGTGTCATGGAAAAAAAGGGGGAGAAACTTCAGCTACTTGATTGTCCATGTCGTTAGCCTATTCCAATCATCGAGCACTACACCAGGGTGCGATGTAATTGTTAATGTGAGCTAAGTGTATGTATGTCGCCGTGGTGAGAACACGACGGAGTTCTGAGAATTCTGAGATATAATACCTGGCTGACTCCCTGGATCTGATCTAGTGCGTGAGTTATCTACCTGACTGACTCTAACCACTTCGCTGTATGTGATATTGTTATTGGGAAATCTGATCTTATACAACTGCCGAGCCTCCCTAATACTTACATTTTCGGTAACTTTGATTCGCGTGATTTCTTGTTCGGTTTCGAATACCTTGCATTTGTTAGACCATGACGCATGCTCTGTTGAATTGCAGTTTCTACATATCGTTTTTCCTGAACAGTCTTCGGAAGTGTGACCTACTCGACAACAGTTGCTACAAACCTCTTCCTTTGTACAAAACTTCGATGAATGTCCGAAATACTGGCATTTGTAGCACCTCATCGGTCGGGGGATGAAAAGACGCACATTGAGAACGTGGTAGCCGACTTTGACTGTCTCCGGGATACCGGTGGACTTGAATGTGATGATGTAGCTGTTGGTTGAGACGAGTTCACCTTCGCTTTTCCGTTTCATGACGTCGACTTTACAAACTCCTTGCTCCTGTAGATCTTCCAGTATCTCCTCTTCAGTAGCATACCTCAAATCTGTACATGTGATGATGCCTTTCGTCTGATTCAGCTTCGTGTTCTCTTCGACGATAATTTCCATATCGAACAACATCTTACATCGGAGAAGTTGGTTCGCTTGGCTGATATTTCTGGTTTTGACTAACAGCGCTCCGTCACGTAGCTTAATGACGTTGAGTGGATCTCCGCAAGCACTTTTGATTCCTTTTTGAATAAAGATGGGACTGACCTTTTCGAAAGATGCATCTTTCCTGTCCACGCGTTTGACGACCACGAACTTTGGACCTTCACGATGACCTTCAAGCTTGGGAAGCGTATCGCCGGTTGCCTTTTTCTTTTTTCCTCCTCCTTTTGGAGGGGCCATTTTGATGGGACGAATTCTTGTCGATTCGATAGGTTATGTGTACCTTCACCGAGAACAAAAAAAAACTGACTCAAAAGAAAGGTAGTGATTGAAATAAAAGAACGCTTCAGTAACAGTTGACTATTCTGAAGAGCGCACGAGATAAACGTCCTATTTGAACGAGAGTTCAACTGAGACTGCGAATGTGATGTTACGTACCTAGGTACATAATTAAAACGCAAAGGACTTGCTTACTCATTGTTTGCTTTGGTTTATACTTTTGACATGGAAGATATAGATTTAACTTAATTTTCGTTTATAAACAAGAAAAATAAACTACCTTCATTTCCATTTCATACATACCCAATAATACATTACAAAGCTAACATTATCCCTTTGCCTTTCATTTTAGCCTTGGAGTTCCACCACCCATGCGACCCACAACATGGAGCAGATTTCCGGTCCACCGGCTCGGACCGGAACCTGCTACCAAACACCACGCTCGCACCCATGGCGCCCAACAATGGGCTATGAAGCGGTCCAAGTAACGCCCTTGCACGAGCAACCAATAACCAATGCACTCGTAGCGTCTTCCTACTCACCATCAGCAATGTGTTCCGATCCGGTAACGTTTCCCAACCTGGTCACCGGTTTCGAGCGAAATCCCCAACATGCGGCCCGAGCCGCGCTCTACACTCGCTACACGCCGAACGAGTGGACCACTTCAAACGTGACAACTTATGCCGAGGCGGATAAAAACAGGAATTATGCCGAAAAAGTCCGTTCCGAGGCCGTGCGTCTCATGCGAGAAACGGACGAAAAAACGTCTCAGGGCCAGCGCGATGCAGCCCGGCGTTTGGGCGAACGTATTACGGATATTACCTTTTGGCGGAACGAATTAACAACGGAACTGGAAAAACTAATTGCCGAGTCGGCTCAGCTGACGGACACGAAACGCAACGTACAGAAGGCACTGCAAGATCTGGAACCGCCTCTCCATATAGCACAGGAATGCCTCTACCATCGCGAGGGACGAAAAAGTATAGAGCTGGTGCATGACCATGTGGAAAAAAGTTTGCTCGTCGAGGTGGACAACTTGCGTTCCTGCCAGGAAAAACTGTCTCAATTGTTGGCTCGCATCACCAAGCAATTGGCAGATTGTCGAGCGGCACAGCACTCGCTGGAGGACGACATCAGTCACAAGGAATCGGCTCTGGGGATCGATTCTTTGTGTCATCAGGTTAGCAATAGTAGTTAGGTTTTTTTTTCTGCGTTTCAGTGGGTAGAAAAACAATATTGCAATCTTGCTCACATATTTTTTCCACAGAACCGAAATACCGACACTCATTTCGAACGATCAAAGGCAAACTACTATATGGCTTGAATACGTATCGTTAAAATTGAACAATTTGCGCTTTTAAAAAGAATCCTCTTTTTGTAATGCGGGTCTTTTTGTATAACTAATTGAGTTTCCATTGCCAGTACAAATTTCGAAAGTAACATATACAACATGTTCACTAGAGCAGATCAAATTCAAATATGATATGTACTCCCATGTCATGAATAGCATATTTTTGAAAATTAAAGAGTAATGACAGAATTTGGGGCAATTCGGTGGCAATTTTGGAGAGGCGCATATTTATATAAAAAAAATAATAGAGGAGAATTGTATAAACGCTCGCCTTCTTCTTCTTCCAATGCTCTACATTCCAACTGGAACTTAACCTGCTTCTCAACTTAGTGTTCTATTAGCATTTGCAGAGATGTTAATTAAAATATTATTATAAATATTATGCCTGCCGTAACATGAGTATGTATGAGTATGTATGTATGCAAGGCAAGTACAATGCATACACTATACTCAGGAAGTCAATAATGTTTCCACCCGGAAACACCCTGGACCGTACCGAGAACCGAACTCGCCATCTTCGGATTAACATTTCTCACAGCTCATCTCAAAGTTTTATCTTTTCGCAAGTGAATAAGTAAGAAGTGAGAAATGAGCCGTCTTACTTTTTACAACTCACTTCTCATTACTCACTTCTCACCAAGAAAAGTGAGAAAAGCTAAATAAGAAGGGAGAATCATCACACTCGCTCCTCATTTCTCATTTCTTATTTCTCACTTCTCATTATTCTCAGTGGTCTTTTTTGCCAAACGACCATTGAAACCATTATCCTCCCTTGATATCTTTCAGGCAGAGATTGGTCACATGGTTCCGGAATAATCCCGGGGTCTAGTAGGGTACTTTTTTTTCTAGATGAAGGAATACATTCTGCAAGCCTTGAATTTTTTTGTCTTTGTTAACTAGACTTTAAGCCCAAGGCTGACTCGGCTCGTAATCCTTGAAATTCATCCTGGGGCATATTAAACTTCTTGATTACCCAAATCATGATCAATAAAGTATACTTGAAGACACTTGAGATGGGTATGGCCATTTTTTTTTGCGATATATCAAACTTCGTGCTGTTGCAAAATATGTTTAATGAAGTGTGTTTGGAGACACTTGGATGGACATGCTCCGCGGCATGCCAGAAACTTGGTTCCTCCGGAGAAGTGGCCACTTTCTGATGGGTCACGAATCCCGTCTTGCGACGTATCAAACTTCATGATTTCACAAATCATGATCAATGGAGTATGTTTGGAGGCACTTGGATGAGTGACGGTCATGCTCCACGACATGCCGGGAGCCGGGTTCCTCCGGAGAAGTGGCCACTTTTTGATGGGTCCCGAAACATGTCTTGCGACGTATCAAACTTCATGATTTCACAAATCATGATCAATGGAGCGTTTTTTTTTTTTTTTTTACATGGGAGAATGCATTTACACACTAACCCAGTACAAGTGCATTGTAGTTGCCAAACTACCACACGGAAGTGTACTGGAGTGTCGGACTCGACCATACCGGTAATACCGACTAAACTCCCTTGGGCTCCGCCATCGTTTCCTCCAGGAACTACCTCCCAGTACTACTTCTGGGGAATGGCAGTACTAAACGTACTCGCTCATTATCGCTCACACAGGCACCCGTCCCATGCGAGACTGACTTGGGTGCTCGCTCTATCGCACCCTCAAACACACCCTACATACTCTGTTGCACCTCTGTCATGCCGTGCGGGTCTAACTTGTGTGCCCACCCTTCTCATGCCATGTGGGTCTAACTTGTATGCCCACCCAAACCCTTGATTCATGCTCATACACTCCTTGGAGTGTGTTTGGAGGCATTTGAATGGGTATGGGTATGTTCCGCGGCATGCTGGGAATATGGTTCCTTCGGAGAAGTTGCCACTTTCTAATGGGTTCTAAATCCCGTCTTGCGAGTATTGGAGTCTTGGAGTATGTTTGGAGGCACTTGGTTGAGTGTGAGTATCCACTGCAGCACACCGGGAATCTGGTTCCCCCGAGGAAGAGGTCACTTTTTGGTGGGTCCTGAAAACCATCTGCGAAGTATAAATCTTCACGATTTCACAAATTATGATCAATGGAGTATTTTTTAAGGCACTTGGTTGAGTATGGGCATGCTCCACAGCTTTCCGGGAACCTGATTTCTCCGGAGAAGTGGCCACTATCGGATAGGTACCGAATCCCCTCTTGCGACGTATCAAACTTCATGATTTCAAAAACCATGATCAATGGAGTATGCCGGGAACTGGGTTCCTCCGGAGAAGTGGGCAGTTTTAGCGGAATTCCGAAACACATCTTTTGACGTATCAAACTTCATGATTTCGCAAAAAATGTTCAATAGAGTATATTTGAATATTCTCTGGTGGTTATAGACAAGCCTCGTGGCATGCTGGGAACTTGGTTCCTGCGGGGAAAAGCCGCTTATTGATGTGTTTAGAAACCGATCTTGTGACGTTTTTCACAACATTATCGCAATAGTGCATAACTGAAGGCTCTTGGATAGCTTTGAAAGCATTCCACAGCATGCCGAGAATCTGATTTTTTGGGGCAGTGGCCACTTTTCGATTTACTGAAATTTGACGATGTTTAAAACTTCATCATTTTTTTACCCACTCGATGGGATGGATGGGTTTGATTCCCGGTGCCGGTCTAGGCAATTTTCGGATTGGAAATTGTCTCGACTTCCCTGGGCATAAAAGTATTATCGTGCTAGCCTCATAATAAACGAATGCAATAATCGTAACCTGGCTTAAAAACCTCGCAGTTAATAACTGTGGAAGTGCTTAATGAACACTAAGCCGCGAGGCGGCTCTATCCCATTGTGGGGATGTAATGCCAATAAGAAGAAGACTCGATGGGATTCCGGGAAGCTGGGTTTCCTCTAGATAGTATGCACTTTGTGATGTATTCTTGCAACGTATAATCATCATGATTTTGCAAAATACGGTCAAAACATCAATGACGCTTAAATTGCAATACTTTTGAGTTCCTCCATTTTTGGAAACATATCGTGCAACGCATCGGAATTCATCATCAAGTAACCACCAAAGAACCTTCAAATATACTCTATTGAACATCTTTTGCGGAATCATGAAGTTTGATACGTCAAAAGATGGGTTTCGGAATTCCAGAGAAAGTAGCCACTTCCCCTGGATGAACCTGGTTCCCGGCATGCCGCGAAGCATGCCCATACTCATCCAAGTGCCTTCAAGCAAACTCCATTGATCTTGATTTGTGAAATCATGAAGTTTGATACGTCGCAAGACGGGTTTCGGGACCCATCAGAAAGTGGCTTCTTCTTTTTCTTCTTCTTCCTTTTCTTCTTCTTCTTCTTATTCTTCTTCTTCTTCTTCTTAATCTTCTTTTTCATCTGTTGCATTTATTTGACGAGCTCAGGCGTGTATAACACGGAGCCGAGATTATTTTTGATATTTACGATTAATATCATTATTATTTACAGTTAGTTTGGGGGAAACGACAAAGACCAAGATACTCGTTGCGACTCAAGGTTAGATTTCGTAATTTGAGAATGAACGGGGTTGGGATTTAAGTTTGAGGTATTTTAGCTGCTCATCCGGGTATTTGATGTCATGTTTGGTTTGGCGTAGCGTCGTGCTCGGGTTATGGTTCTTCAGAGAGCATCCAGAAAAAAAAAATGAGAAAGAAAAAAATGAAGTATTAGACCTTGATGTCAGACGAGCAAAGAAAGGCATAGACGGCCTGCAAATAAACCACATCGCGATCTCCCAAAACATCTCTTACTTCCCAGAAGGGTTGTTTACCTCGGGCCACAAGGGTATCCAATAGTTGCTCTCAGGAGGCGTCATTTTCCGTACAATATCAAACTACGTGATCGATGTCATCGTAACCGGGTCCACACCTACATAGATTTCTATCAACCAGGTTAATTCTATAGAGATATACGTTAACATACCATGTGAGTCTGACTTGGGTGCTCATTCTACTCTCCTCTGCCGTGCCTCGAGGTGTCGATAGCGATAGGTACCAACAGTTCTACGCTACGACCCTCATACCTCGGCATGTGCAGTCCACGCTCACTTTTCTCGTGGTGGCGACTGCGATTGCCACCCGCTGCGACACTCTTACCTGGTTGTAAGACAAAAGGTCGAAGGACAAGAGGTCGAAGGACAAAAGGTCGAAGGGACAAAAGGTCGAAACAAAAAAACTGTGTCAAAAGCTCGAAGGACAAAAGGTCTAAATGACGAAAGGTCTTTTTTTTATTCCTTCTTTCTCTTTTCTACACCCTTTTTCCTTCTATTCTCTTCTTCCTTTTTTTCTTCCTACTTTTTTTTTCCTTCCTTCTTTTCTTCTTTCTTCCTTCTTTTCTTCTTTCTTCCTCCTTCCTTTCTTCCTTCTTTCATCTTTCTTTCTTCATTCTCTCTTTCTTCCTTCTTTCTTCTCTTCTGTATTTCTTATTTCTTTCATCTTTCTTCTTTATTTCTTCTTTCTTTCTTCTTTCATCCTTATTTCTCTCTTCTTTCCTGTTACTTCTTCCTCCTTCTTTCTTTTGTTTTGCTTCATTGTGTCTTCTCTCCTTCTTTCTTTCTTCCTTCTTCCTTCTTTTTTCATTCTTTCATTTTCCTTCTTCTTTCTTTTTTTGTTATTTTGTCCTCTTCTGTTATTTTTCTTTCTTCTTTTCTCTTTTTTTCCTTTTCACTTCTTATTTACCTCTCACTTCTTACTTCTCCGTTCCTCACTTCTGACATCACATTTTTCACTTGCCACTTTGTACTTCTTATTTCTTCCTTTCAACTTCTCACTTTTCACTTTTCACTTCTCACTTCTCATTTATCTATGCTCTCTACTTCCTTCTTCTTGCATCTCACTCAAAACTCCCATCTCATTTCTTGTCTTTTTTTCTTTCGACCTTTTGTCCTTCGACCTATTGACCTTCGACGCTATGACACATATTCGACCTTTTGTCCTTTCGACCTTTTGACCCTTCGTCCTTTTGTCCTTTCGACCTTTTGTCCTTTCGACCTTTTGTTCTTTCGACCTTTTGACCCTTCGTCCTTTTGTCCTTTCGACCTTTTGACTTTCGACCTTTTGACCTTCGACCTTTTGTCCTTCGACCTTTTGTCCTACAACCTGCCACGTAGCTCGAAACACTCCTCGTCTTTCCGGATGACCAGCCCGTCTGGCATCATGCTCGCAATCACGCAGGCTCCATCGTGTGATATCGTGCGGTAGGCAGTTTTCACTCTGAGACACATCAAGCGATACGTGCCATCCAGCTTCCACAGGTAACTGGTTACCCCCAGAGCTCTCGCCCTAGGACGGGCCGCCGTACCTAAGAATAGATAGGCAACGCATGCCAGTAGCCTACGTCTACTGGCACACACATTAAAACAGTTGGACATCATCCTCGATAATGCCAAAAGACAAGGACAAATCACCCGAATGGGGTGAAAAAGGAGGACATTAAAAAACATCGATCGATTTTAAGTTTTGAATATGATTAAGAATATTATATTTGTTAGATTTTTGCATACTAATGCCTATTGGAAGGAGTACTTTCTTCTATTTTATTAACACAACAGATTACTTTATTAACTCCAGATGGAAAGTTTCCGACTTTCATTATAGTCTACATAAAGAACTTTCTAATTATAAGCTACCAGCAACATCTTATTAATGGGAAGAATTTAGCCTCAACTATTTTTAAAATCAGTAGCGAACAAATCTATATACATAAAAATGAATTTCTGTCTGTCTAAACCTTATAGACTCGGAGACTACTGAACCGATCGACGTGAAAATTTGTATGTAGAGGTTTTTGGGATCGGGGTTCTTAAGATGGTTCGAGACCCCTCCATTCTTTGGAAAGGGGGCTCCCATACAAATGAATGCAGGCGAAACGAAGTTCGTCGGGTCTGCTAGTGTTGAATATTTTCAGCGATATTCTACAGAATTATAACAAGAATCATCGTTTACAATTCTGAATATTTTATTATACTGACCGAACATAAGGACCAAATACAAATCCAGCGATTTTTTTTTCTTGAATGCCATTGAGAATCACAATTTAAGGCATGTGAATTAGAATGATACCGTTATCTTTATGACCACAAAGTTCTCAATTGAACAAATTCTAAACTGTTTAGATTTAGACTAAAGAAACTCAAAACTGTTCAGATTAGTTCTAGGTATTTCTATTCCATTCTAGCCATGGGAAGGAGGCTGCTCTTTGCCACATATGGCCGGGGTTCAACCAAGGCACACCAAGCGCCAACGAAAAATTACCGATTGTTCTGCTCAAACTTTCGGTTATCAGATTTAATTGATCGCAAATCGTATTGGATATCCCTCAACCCCATAACTGAGGATATCCTACTGCAAATGTATGCTTAAATTGATATGAAACAATTTTCGTTGTCCTTGAACGAACAAAATATCACAAGTCAGTCGAAAAGCCGCTTGGTGCGGTTTGGCTGAACCCCGACCATATATTCAAGAAGCATACCGTGCAATGCGTTTAAAAGGCAATTTGATGGGTGTTTACTTGTAGAAAAATTTGAGAAGCATTTGCATTCTTTTTCCCCAATCCATTTCTCACAATTCCCATGCTTCTGATATGTTTGACCCCTGCATTACTGTAACTCATGCATTTTGTTATCTATATTTACATTATTTTATTCCAAAACCTAAAGTAAAATATTTCAGAATTAAAACCAGAAACACAAACGTGTGCAATGTTTTGTTACAGAATGGACTTATGTTGTATTATTGTTTTTTAAACTAGAATGTTTTCAGCAATGCAACTGTTTTTCCAAAATTTCCAAAAAGGAGGACTTTTTAGCGCAAAAGGAGGACATCTGGTTTTTAATGAAAAAGGAGGACATATCCTCCTTTAGGATACCACATGGTCACCCTACCTCTTACACGCATAGTCGACATGGCTGGCGAAGGTCAGCTTGTCCTCTATTACGACAAACTCCGCTTTGATGCGATCGCTACTTCACCCCCGTGAATCACTGCATGTTGAACCGACTTGCGGTTGTTGACGATAACCATTAGCATTAGCATTGAGCATTTCGCACAAATTCGTAGGTGGTACAAGCCAAGACTATTGTACGAGAGTAGCATAACTTTTTATCCGTTACCACAGATATTGATTTGGGACTAATCACTATCTCTTAGATGAAAGCAATGCACCCTCCAATAGTCGAGATCTGTCCTGGCCACGTCCTTGCGAATGCTGAGGAAGGGGAAGGATGGTTAGTTGGACACCTACTTAAGAAAGATGCAGAGAACTCTACGACCTCTCATAGGTGCCACGGGAGGTTTTAGGATTGTGTGGAAGGTTATAACAGTAGGAAACGTTTTGGTAGAACGTGAAACACAGAAAGAACTAAGATAGAAATACAAAGTAGGAAAGGGACGAGCCTGGAATTGAACCCATGACCTCCTGCTTACAAGGCAGAAGCGGTAGCCATTAGACCACCGAGCTCGTCTTGCGGTTGTTGACGATAACCACCTGCACGAAAATTGGGTTTGCATGATGACTATAGGGTAAATCCGGGTGCCGCGTTGGTATAGATGCCGCACTTGAGAGATTTGATTTATTGGCTACAGATTTGATTTATTGGCGAAAATGTATGTGAAAGGGTGTCTTTTGTAGCAAGAACAAAAACGTAAGTAGTAACTGCTTATTCTTATCAGCCAAAAAAGTAATATGACGCTTACACAATTTTATCTATGCCGCGAAGACCATATAATTTTTGTACGGTTTTGCGAAAATTCTTACGAATCCACATGTTTAGTTCATTATTTGAATCCTTTAAAAACCTTGTAGGTTATGTTTGCAAGCAATTTACGTTTTAAGTGAAAATTATAATGATGTGGCATCTATCCCTTACAATCGGTATAGATGCCGCAAAAAAATCAGGGTGATACGCCGCACCTACCTACTATCAGCACTTCAATAAGATATTATTAAGTGAGAAAATCATGTAAAATACGAAGACCAAGATATTGCTTTGAAATTAATGATATTTATACAAGGAACGATTTCGACTCAATCAGTGTCGTTATCATGATCATGCGTGCTCAATACTTGAAACATCTCAATGATGAGAAACAACTCAATTTACGCCCCATATCTTCTTTTTCGGTTGTTGTTAATATGAGTACATGTTATGAATTGCAAGATCAGATACCCCACGATAGAAAGTAGGCATGGAAAAGCATTGCAATGAAGAATATTAGGCCATCTTAGAATGTCAAACAAGTTAAAAAACGTCGTGGATATAGAAGAATGCAATATGTGCTATACTTGACGATTAATGTTATTGATTGTGGGAGGAAAACAACAAAGTAAATGCCTGTTAATGATCAATGTTCTGGACTGTGTATTATAATACAGTAGAAATAAGAAAATGTTCAAGCGAAGAAATTTGTTTGATTTTGGATTGAAATACAAATATAAATGATTAATTATTTGCGAGCGTCTTAGGGGAAATGTTACACGGGTAAACAACTATTTTCTTCCATTTACTTAAGCTAATTAATTTTTATATATTTAATGCGTATCTGTTTGATACATAAAAATTATAATACATAAAAATTGATACATAAAAATTAATTAGTGGAAGTAAATGGAAGAAAATAGTCGTTTAACCGTGAAATATAAATGATTATACTTTTCTGAAAAAGTACGATCAACATAAAAAACTAATTATAATCTAATTTCTCCGACATTTTCCACGTGCGGCGTCTCCCCCTGAGCTGTGGCATCTCACCCGGATTTGACTTTTTTATTGAATTATAAATAGTATAGTCCAATGTAATTTGTTTTTCCAATGACTTCTACACATAATTATAGTAGGGTCCCCAAACTATCAAACACAATAAGAAGTTTTTCAATTTAACATTTTGTTTTGGAGAAATGTCGATTTTTAAAAAGGTGTGGCATCTCACCCGGATTTACCCTATACCACAGATTATCTGTGCCTATACCTATTGATTAGGATTGGGGGTATACATACGATGAGGACATTGCAAAAGCCTTGATTAATCCTGTAGATATCGTTCGCTGAACTAGAGAACGTTTAGGAGTACCATGAGCATCTTGTTTTCAAGAAAATATGCTTTGCATCATGCGTATATGCTTTTTGGACCGAATTGGGGGAGTACCTATACTGACGATGAGGACATTTCTAAAGCCTTGATTGATCTGGTAGATACCGTGGGCTGAGCTCCAGAACGTTGTGAAGTACCATGAGCATCTCATATTCAAGAAAATCGAGTTTGCATCATGTGTATATGCCTATTGAACTGGATTGGGTGTACACCGACGATGAGGACATTGCCAAAGCTTTAATTGATCCGGTAGATACTGTGGGCCGAACTCCAGAACGTTTTGGAGTACCACGACCATCCCGTATTGGGTTTTCAAGAAAATTGGGTTTTCATCTTGCGTATATGCTTATTGAACCGGATTGGGTGTACACCGACGATGAGGACATTGCCAAAGCCTTGATTGATCCGGTAGGTACCATGGCCTGAACCCGAGACGGTTTTGGAGTACCTTGAGCATCTCGTATTCCTGAAAATTAATCACAGGCATACTGTTCAGGATGGCTTAACTTGTCTGAGTATTTTAAGATTTATCATGCTCTATAAGAGGTTTTTATGACTAGTTGCTAAAAAAAACTAATAACTCCACCCTTCCTCGAGAAATCCTTTCGAAAATTCTTCACGGAATTCCTTGGGAAATTTTTTTACGAATACCATCAGAAACTATTTCATTTCTTAATAAATTTCCGAATGAATTCCAGCAGGAATATTGTATGATTTTACTATTAAATTTCCCATTTACTAATGAGAACATGAATGGATTTTCGGAAGAATACCTATATGAGTTTCCGCAAAAATTCTCATAGGATTTTACCGGTGGTCTAGTGGCTATTGCTTCTATTTTATAAGCAGGAGATCGTGGGTTCAATTCCAGGCTCGCCTCATTCCTACTTTCCTACTTTGTATTTCTATCTTTTTTTTTGTATTTCACGTTCTACAAAAACGATTCCACACTAACAATTTCAAAACCTCCCGCACCTATGAGTAGAATTGGGGGATGTAATGCCAATAAGTAGAAGAAGAAGAATAAGTCCAACTAATAATCCTTCCCCTTCCCCAGCATTCGCAAGAACGTGGTCAGAACGGATCTTAGTGATTAGTCTCTTACAAAAGACTATGTTTGTACCACCTACGAATTTGTGCGAATTGCTCAATGCCAAATACTCAAGGAATGAAGTTTCCCAAGTAATTAGGAGTTTAAAAAATCCCGTTTTCCTTCAAAAATTCTTTCAGGAACTCTGCCAAGAACTTTTTTGGCATATTTAACCAATTTCAAAAATCCGCTGTAAAATTGATTTTTTCAGCCATTGATTTTTTCATCCACGCCGCCGTTGAAAATCAACGGCGCGCCGCCGCGGCGAAAGTGGCCACCACGTCGCCGCCGCCGATTATATGACCGGCGCACAGGTCTATGCCAAATCTGTGCGGATACGTATAAGAAATCTACGAATGCTTCTTTCCAGGAGGACATGTGCATGAGGAAACAAGCAAACATTATTTACCCCTTCACTTTTTTTAGGAACCGGAAACTCGAAATCATCGTGAATTCAAATGATTCTTCATCGCATCGGCTTTTCATGAAAAACCGCAATCCAATTAAGTGCATATAAGTATTTAACAGCATTTCATATTTATGTGTCTCATTTCCCAAATCAAAATCAAAACTAACGTAAGAGTTACAGTTCTATAATTTTCAAATAACCCTGCTCATAGAACATAATTACTATTGACCGAAATCGAATTGCTTTTGAGAAACTCTTATTGGTATTATTTGATAACACCGGAGATTCTTATGACCATCAGATTTTTTACCTGTCGCTTTAAGTTATTTTTTTAATTTGGGAAATGGAAAGCATCTTAAGTTTATCAGAAACACATGTCACTCACATTATGTCGGTGAAAATATGCTAACCTCATGCATGATTCACGTAAAAGTTATACATATCGAGTCACGTTGAGCAGTGACCCAAACTGTGAAAACTCATATGGGAATATGTACGTACATCATGTGGAAGATATTGATTTGAAAAATGTATTGGAGGTAACCACTTTCCCTTAGATGGGACTCGAATCCACGACCCTCAGTACGCTAGAATGGTGCTTTAACCAACTAAGCTACGAAGGACCTCCGTCGGCCTTCGCTACTTAGCGGCTACTGAATGAGCTCGAGATTCCCAAATTGGACGCATAGTCAAATCACTCGCAACCCATTTCTCAAGCCAACACTTCCAAATGTGTATAGTACACTTTCACATTAGAGGAGCGTGTGTATTTAGTTTGAGAAATGGATTGCCAGTGATTTGACTATGTGTCCAATTTGGGAATCTCGAGCTCATTCAGTAGCCGCTAGGTTGCAAAGGCCGAATGAGGTCCTTCGTAGCTTAGTTGGTTCAAGCACCAGTCTAGCATACTGAAGGTCATGGGTTCGAGTCCTATCGAAGGGAAAGTGGTTACCTCCAATACATTTTTCAAATCAATATCTTCCACATAATGTATATATTCACATATGAGTTTTCACAACATTGTAAATTAATGTCCAAGTCGAGTGGTTTAATCCCCGGAAATAGGCAATTAACTTTAATTGAACTGACCCAAACTGGTTTTATGGCGCATTTGAAAGCAATAACTTCAAAGCTAACAAAAAGTTTAGCTTTAAAACATGGTTTATAAGAGTTTTGTTATTTAATTTTCCAAATTCTTCCTGAGTCGAACTCGTAGAGGTAGTCCTAGAATATCTGGAGGGTTTTCTTAAGAAATTTTCAGAGAAATACCCGGATAAATACTCTAGTGGTTTTCAGGTGAATTTATGAATGAATTTTTAAACAAATTTCCGAAGCAGAACCAAAAGGAATATTTGAAAGAATTTCTGAAGGATTAGTAAAGGATTTTCCGAAGGAAATTCTTAAATAATATGTATGCCCTGAAACAAGCTGAACACAAACCAGCTGAAACAGTAAAGTTTGAACAGAATGCACTAGGGGGAAAGACGGCTTTGGCAGGTTTTGTTCTATTATTGGCAGGGTGTATTTGTCGACCAAATTTTATGAAATTTGGCCACAAAATTCTTTGATATGCAAAGAATGTTTAGGCCAAATTTGAGCCTAGTCAGTCATGAAAAACCCCATGCCAATAATAAAACAAAACCTGCCAAAGCCGTCATTCCCCCTAAATGTTAAAAAAAATCACATCTGCCCTACCGCATCGAGGACTTCCCAGTTTCTATACATCTATATATAGCTACTCTGTGCGTTATGACACATACCTTGTGATGCTATCTGACTTTTGAATTCGATAATAATTTCAGTAGGCTAAACATCAGAATGATTTGCTTTTTATATAAGCATGAAAATCCTATCCAAAGCATCTCTAAAAACAAAGCTAAAATAAATTGCACTTGCTGCCACAGGTTGCAATATAAATGCATATCGTTAACTAAAGTCATAAGCCTGTGGTCCTCTATACCACTAGATCGCCACAGAAGTGATTCCCAGTAACACTCACACTGTTCGAGGACTTCTGCCGCATGACCGTCATCGAACAACCGTTGATTCGTGGTGATGGTTTTACTGAAATCAGTAGCAATTATTGCCGGGATAGATAGCCAGCCATACCGAGGATAAGGGGTTACGTGCATGTAACAACCAATAAATCTGCCACCGAATCTGTGCATTAACGATCCGGCACCATACAGGCCATGTAGCAAGTTATGCCTTTACAACTAATCAAAGCCTCGCTAATTTATCTCTCTCGTCTGTCTCGTTTACAGCTGAATAACTACAGCCGCGGGATTAATTACTATGGTGGTATTGAAAAATATGATCCGACCGTTAGTACGCCCGGCACGTGGTCCGGCTCTAGCAGCACTCGCATTAACAAGTAATTAATTTGCTACCTTTTCCTCTTGTGCCACCAATCCACAGCAAGAATGGACTGATTTATTGTAGCCAATGCACCAATTGAAGCGGATTCGCACTCATATCTGCACCACTGACATACCACTGTAGTGGCTTGTAGCCACAGAACTTTTTTTCAACCACTCACACTTCAGGATATTCGCACTTGTAATTGGGATAATTTATGGGGCAGTGTGCATGTGAACATATTTTTTTAATCAAAAGTTATGTTTATTCATTTTTTTTTCTTCCACATCATTCCCGAAACAAACGGTAACTCCCAAAGCTCGCACTCTGAACGCTCAAAATCATGCCAGCTGCGAAGCGATGCCGAGTCCCTGATCAACGCCGTGGCCACATCCGTTTGGGATTGCTGGAGCAACACCAACAATGCGTTCAACAACCGGTCGTCGGAAATGTTGGAGGCGAAGAGCAAAATGCAACTGCACTTGCATAAGGTATGTATATGCTGTGAGATAGGGCTTTAATTATTGGCCTTGATTAATTTGCGCATGGGATCGAAGGTGGCTGCACTGCTCCATATCGAAGCCATTTTTTGATTACCTACATGCGAATAGTTCTTGAGGAAAAACTGCCTTGGGGAGGAAATCCAAACTACACAATCTGACATTCAATGGAAAATTGAGTCGAATGTTGAATGTATTAAATCTAAAATTATTTCAACTGTTGTCTTACCCATCACATCTATGTTTCACCCTGAGGTATGCTTCAAGAGATACTCAGAGGGGCGTGAGTAATAACTTATTTATTCAGACTAGTTGTTGGAGAGGTTGATGTAAGTTTATCAACCTTCTTCAAGTTGCCTCAATGTCAATTCCATCCATCCATCCAACATATTCCATCCACTCCTTCGGCAGAACTTATGCTTAAAAATCTTGTTGATTCCCCAGTGCAGCGCCCTAGTCAGTTCCTCACTACCGTGTTTAAGTAGTTCTCCTACTAGTTAATCAATCCCAAGGGCTTTGTTTTTTTCAGCAAGTCAGTCGCCTCCTGGTTTTGCTGGATATTTGGAAACTGAGATCTTGGTAACACAGTCTGTAATGTACTGAGGGTCGTGGGTTCGAGTCCTATCGAAGAAAAGTAGTTACCTCCAATACATTTTTCAAATCAAAATCTTCCTCATAATGTACATATTCACATAAAAATTGGTACCGACTAGACCTGTCTGCCGATTGAAATTTTACTGGCGGCGGCGTAATAAATCTTTTTCAACCAGCGGCGACGACATGGGTCGGCGTAGACTAATTTCAAGCGCAAAAAATTCTCCGAAATTTCTTCAAGAGTACCTCAACGAATTCCTCAGGATTTTTTGTTTTCACGATTTCGAAGCGAAGTTAATTAACAAATTTCTCTGGACATTCCTCCAAATATTTCTCCGGAAGCTTCTTCAGCATTTCGTTCGGAAGTTCCTCCAGAATTTCGTCCGAAAGTTCCTCCAGGATTTCGTCCGGAAGTTCCTCCAGAATTTTCTCTGGAAGTTCCTCCAGAATTTCGTCACTAAGATCCTCCATGATGCCGTCCGGAAGTTCCTCCAGGATTTGGTCCGAAAGTTCTTCCAGGATTTCGTCTAAGATTTCGTCCGAAAGAAGCTTCTTCAGCATTTCGTTCCGTAGTTCCTCAAGGATTTCGTCCGACAGTTCCTCCAGAATTTCGTCCGGAAGTTCCTCCAGAATTTTATCTGGAAGTTCCTCCAGAATTTCGTCAATAAGATCCTCAAGGATGTCGTCCGGAAGTTCCTCCAGGATTTGGTCCGACAGTTTCTCCAGGAATTCTTCCGGAAGTTCATCCAGTAATTTCTCCGGAAGTTCCTACAGGATTCAGTTCGAAGGTTCCTCAAGATTTCGTCCGAAAATTCATCCTAGGATTCCTCCGGGAGTTCCTCCAGGATTTCGCATGAAGGTTCCTCCAGGATGTCATCCGGAAGCTCCTCCAGGATTTCGTCTGTAAGATCCTCCAGGATGTCGCCCAAAAATTCCTCCAGGATTTGGTCCGAAAGTTCCTCCAGAATTTCGTCCAAGATTTCGTCAGAAAATTCCTCCAGGAATTCTTCCGGAAGGTCATCCAGGAATTCCTCCGGAAGTTCCTTCAGAATTTCGTCCGGAAGTTCCTCCAGGATTTCGTCCGGAAGTTTATCCAGGATTTCATCCGTAACATCCTCCAGGATTTCGTCCGTAACATCCTCCAGGATGTCGCCCGGAAGGATTTGGTCCAAAAGTTCCTCCAGGATTTCATCCGAAAGTTCCTCCAGGAATTCCTACGGAAGGTCATTCAGAAATTTCGTCCGAAAATTCCTCCAGGATTTTGTCCGGAAGTTCCTCCAGGGTTTGGTCCGCAAGTTCCTCCAGGATTTCGTTAAAGATTTCGTCCGAAAGCTCCTCCAGAATGTCGTATGAAGATTCCTCCTGGATCCCAAGTAACATTTAAAGTTTTATAACGGTCTTGAAGTCCATATTTTACTCTACAAGAGTGTAATAAAACCAGCGTAAAACCAAAATGTTACTAGGGATGTCATCCGGAAGCTCCTTCAGGATTTCGTCCGCAAGTTCCTCCAGGATGTCGTTCGGAAGTTCCTCCAGGATTTTGTCAGAAAGTTCCTCCAGAATTTCGTCGGGAAGTTCCTCCAGGATTTCGTCCGTAAGATCCTTCAAGATGTCGTCCAGAAATTCCACCTGGATTTGGCCCGAAAGATCCTCCAGAACTTCGTCCGAAAATTCCTCCATGAATTCTTCCGGAAGGTCATCCAGGAGTTCCTCCGGAAGTTCCTCCAAAATTTCATCCGGAAGTTCCTCCAGGATTTTCTCCGGAAGTTCATTCAGGAATTTGCCCGGAAGTTCATCCAAGATTTCGTCCATAACATCCTCCAGGATGTCGTCCGGAAGTTCTCTAGGATTTGGTCCAAAAGTTCCTCCAGGATTTCATCCGAAAGTTCCTCCAGGAATTCCTCCGGAAGGTCATCCAGGAATTTCGTCCTAAAGTTCCTCCAGAATTTAGTCCGGAAGTGCCTCCAAAATTTTATCCAGAAGTTCCTCCAGGATTTCGTCCGGAAGTTTATCCAGGATTTAACCCGGAAGTTCATCCAGGATTTCGTTCAAAACATCCTCCAGGATGTCGTCCGGAAATTCCTCCAGGAATTCCTCCGGAAGGTCATCCAGGAATTTCGTCCGGAAATTCCTCCAGGATTTTGTCCGGAAGTTCCTCCAGGATGTCGTCGAGAAGTTCCTGAAAAATTCTGTCCATAAGTTACTCCAGGATGTCATTCGGAAGTTCCACCAGGATTTTGCCCGAAAATTCCTCCATGATTTCGCCTGGAAGTTCATCCAGGATTTTGTCTGTGAGATCCTCGAGGATGTCGTCCGAAAATTCGTACAGAATTTCATCCAAAATGTCGTTCGAAAATTCCTCCAGGAATTCTTCCGGAAGCTCATCCAGGAATTCCTCCGGAAGTTCCTCCAGTCTTACGTCCGGAAGTTCCTCCAGGATTTCGTCCGGAAGTTTATCCAGGATTTAACCCGGAAGTTCATCCAGGATTTCGTTCAAAACATCCTCCAGGATGTCGCCCGGAAATTCCTCCAGGAATTCCTCCAGAAGGTCATCCAGGAATTTCGTCCGGAAATTCCTCCAGGATTTTGTCCGGAAGTTCCTCCAGGATGTCGTCGAGAAGTTCCTGCAAAATTCTGTCCATAAGTTACTCCAGGATGTCGTTCGGAAGTTCCACCAGGATGTTGTCCGAAAATTCCTACAGAATTTCATCCAAAATGTCGTTCGAAAATTCCTCCAGGAATTCTTCCGGAAGGTCATCCAGGAATTCCTCCGGAAGTTTTTTTTTTTAATTTCTTTATTAACGTGTTTTTTTCATTTATGAAGTTCATCACTTGGCTCCGGAAGTTCCTCCAGTCTTACGTTCGGAAGTTCCTCCAGGATTTCGTCCGGGAGTTCTTCCAGGATTTCACCCGGAAGTTCAGCAAGGATTTCGTCCGTAACAACCTGCAAGATGTCATCCGGAAGTTCCTCCAGTATTTGGTCCAGAAGTTCACCCAGGATTTCGTCCGAAAGTTCCTCCAGAAATTCTTCCGGAAGATCATTCCTTCAGAATTTCATCCGGAAGTTCCTCCAGGATTTCATCCGGAAGTTGCTCCAGGATTTTTTCCGGAACTTCCTCCAGAAATTCCTTCGGAAGGTCATCCAGGAATTTCGTCCGGAAATTCCTTCAAGATTTTGTTCGTAAGTTCCTCCAAGATTTTGTCGAGAAGTTCCTGTAAAGTTCTATCCATAAGATCCTCCAGGATGTTGTTCGGAAGTTCCTCCAGGATTTTGCCCGAAAGTTCCTCCAGGATTTCGTCCGGAAGTTCATCCAGGATTTCGCCCGGAAGTTCATCCAGGATTTCGTCTGTAAGATCCTCCAGGATGTCGTCCGGAAGTTCCTCCAGAATTTGGTGCAGAAGTTCCCCCAAGATTTTATCCGAAAGCTCCTCCAGGAATTCCTCCGGAAGGTCATCCAGGAATTTCGTCCGGCAGTTCCTCCAGGATTTCGTCGAGAAGTTTTTGCAAAATTCTGAGTAGAAGATCCTCCAGGATGTCGTCCGGAAGTTCATCCAGGATTTTATCCGGAAGTTCCTTCAGGATTTCGCCCGCAAGTTCATCCAGGATCTTACTCGTAAGATCCTCCAGGATATCGTCCGGGAATTCCCCCATGATTTGGGTTTCGTCCGAAAGTTCCTCCAGAAATTCTACCGGAAGATCATTCAGGAATTCCTCCGGAAGTTCCTTCAAAATTTCCTCCGGAAGTTGCTCCAGGATTTCGTCCGGATGTTTCTCTAGAATTTCGTCCGAAGGTTTCTCCAGGATTTCATCAATAAGACCCTCCAGGATGTCGTCCGAAAGTTGCTCCAAGATTTCATCTGGATATTCCTTCAGGATTTCGTCTGGAAGTTCCATCACGATGTCGTCCAGAAGTTCTTCCAGGATATCGTCCAGGAAGTTCCTCCAGGATTTCGTCTTGAAGTTCCTCCAGGATGTTGTTCGAAAGTTCCTCCAAGATTACGTCAGGAAGTTTCTCCAGAATTTCGTCCGGTAGTTTCTCCAGTACTTCATCCGGAGGTTCCTTCTTCAGATTATTTAGATTTTTAACGGATATTCTTCTAGAATGTCCACCAGTTTTTCCTTAGGAACTTCAGCTGAAATCCTCCAAGAACTCTTCATAAATTCGAGAACTCTCTAGAAATTTCCACTAAAACTTTTTTCGAATCTCACATAGAAATACTAACACAACTCCCACCCACCCCCGGGAATTCCTCCAGAAATTATTCCGGAAATCCCTCCAGGTATTTCCCAAAACATTCTTCAAGAAGCCCCAGGCGAATAGTTATGGAATTCTTCAGGAATTCCTCCAGAAATTTATCAGGAAATTATATAATTGAGTTCTCCTGACCATCCCCACTGACACATTATAGAAATTCCTTCCGAAAACTCCCAAACTTTTCTGGTGCTTCCACCCAAATTTCCCCTCTGGAAATTCTTGGACAAATACTCCTGCCTTCTCTTCCTCAAGTTTCTCCAGAAGTTTCCGCGGAAACTACTTCAAGAATACTTCTATAAATTTCTAAAAAGATTCTTCAATAAATTGCAGAAATTCTATTATACTCCAAAAAATCCTCTATGAACTGCTCCGGTATATTGCTCCAGGTGGAATCCACAATGCATTTTTGTGGGAATATGCGAAAGAATTCTTTAAAGACTCAGATTCCGTCAAATCCGTCCTGAAGGATTTCTTAAAGAAGTTCCTGAAGAAATCCGTGAAGGAATCTCTGGTTCAAATCCCTAAAAATGTTATAAACCTAAGGATAAACTTCCTTGAGTAAGTCTTTTAAAAAATCTGAAAGAGTTGAAGGAAATCCAGGAGAAAATTGAAACAAAATCCTGATTGAATAACTGTAGATTTTGCTGGATGAATTATTAAAATATGTTCGGGTGGAATTCACGGTGGGCTTCCAGAAGATATTCTTGAAGGAATTCTTGTAATCTTGTAATAATCTTGTAATATCAACGCACCCTCTGACCATAGCCTATCTGCGTTGTATTTAAATACCGCTGAGCGATACGTCTACCGGGCAACACGTCCGGTGTGCAATGCACTAAGATCTCCTTAGATGCAACCGGACCGAGATCTTACATAAGGCTCCGAAGGGTCCCGTTTTGTTGTGATATGTTGCCATAAAATAGTAATTTATGCACTTGCATTTCTAATCTACGGGAAGGGAATATTTAAATTTACTAATGATATTGATTACAGTACTGACCCGATTTTGTCACTCCCCGATTTTGTCTACCCCCGATTTTGTCTACCCCCGATTTTATCACGTTTTCGACCCGATTTTATCACGTCCCGATTTTGTCACGTTTTCGACCCGATTTTGTCACCCCAAAAAAATTGGTCATTCTTTTTATTTTCGTAAATAATATTGATTTTCATGAAATAACTTTCACCGCCTGTAGTTTATTACGAACGACTTCTGAGTACCTATGAAGGATTTTATAAGCATTTTCGACAAGAAATAAGTTCACGCATTTTGCTTTTTCAAAGTATAAAATGATTCGTATTTGTGGAATGAATTAAAAGAAATGGAAACATTGTTTTCCGATTTTGTCACATACCCTGTTTTATCACCCCAAAATTCACCAGGGGGGTGACAAAATCGGGATATTACTGTATTCACGATGTATCTAAATATGTGGCAAGTCAATTCATTCACCGATCAGATTAGAACGAGCTCAGTGCAATTAAAATATAAACGCAATACTTATCTGCAATTCACAGAGGATGTTGGGATTGTCCTTGAAGTAATCTCGTTGTGATCACAGACTTCCTGTATTGACGGTGGGTGTTATAAATATATGAATACCACTGCTGATACCGGAACTATGAGATTTTCTTCATCATTGGTCGTCTGGAAAGAGGTAGATAAAAGAATTGGGCCGCTTTCACTCGCCGGCCCGCAAAACATTAGTAAGTAATTAATCTTACTACAAAGACAAAAATACAGTTCTAATAATTCTGTCTTATTAATGGTTATCATACATGCATATCTGATATTTAACTTAACTAAAAACATATCCTCAATACTTAATAAAACGATAACTGTATATAGTTTCTATTATTGTCCATATATACCAACTATTCAATCTAGGATTCCAAATCGGATAAATTAATTCAGTTCCTAACTAAAAGGTTATCCTCAACGCTTTGGCGTCCATAGTCTCCACAATATGAACCCTGAAGGTTATAAGTGGTTATAACTTTGTTCAATCCTACATCTGTTTATATTAAAACTCTCCTGGGCTGTGCGACGCTGAAAACATGCTCCTAACGTTTGATGCATAAAAAATAAAAATAATTAAACTAATTACATTAAATCTTACACTTTTGATCGAACCCGGCTGACATTCGCGTTAAACAATGTGTTCCAACGCCCCGAATCGGCGAATAAAATGCAGTTTAACGCAGAGTTTAAACCCTCTCTTGTGCCTAACCTAACCTTGCTAAAACCTAACTTCTAGGAATTTTATTCGTAGAAACAAATTATACTGAGATTGGTGCGTGGCAAAATAAGTTATACTATTAGCTAATTTAGTTAAACCCTGACTACCCCACATTATACTGGCCCGTTTGGAGTCACCCAGTAGCACTTGGTCTTAGCATTCGTTTTCTTTTTAAATTCTATAACAATTGACCACGCTTACCCCCATATTAGTAATATGTAGAACGAATGCTTGACGATTACTATACTAAGTATAGTAAAAGACCGGAAGTAATAATTGGGCCAGCCACCACCAAGATATTCTTGAAGGAATTACTAAAATAATTTCTGAAGAAGTTCATAGTGCTGTGGAATTCAAGAAGTAGTAGATACATAAGAAACTAGTTGGCCCAGCAGATGTTGTCCTGCATAGCAGACAAAAATGCACTTAGTGAATTTCTAATGCCAAATTTACATACGAATCTTAATTCTAGTTTTTCACGATTTTCTCAACTTGAATCGTGATTTGCGCACTATAATGAACATATCTGCCGAAGGAATGAAGGAAATCCATCCAGTCGTTTTTGAGTTAGAACTTGCGTGCATTATTAGCGCGCTACAGTCTTTTCATGGTCTCGATCTTCCTAAAGGCGCTTTTTCCCTCGGGAATTTCTGGAACGCTGTGTAGTACCAAGCAGTGGAGCCACCAACGCTAGACGAAGTAATAAAGACTGTTAGAGAACTAAAGAACGGCAAGGCCGCTGGGAAAGACGGAATCCCGGCTGAGCTTCCAAAAGTTGGGAGTGACCGGCTGAACGAAAAAAATCTACCAAGTGATTGACATGATTTGGAAGGGAGAAGAAAAACCTTCGAGTTGGCATCATATGTCCTACCTACAAGAATGACCATATACTGGATTGTCCCAATGGATCCAAATGGATGGATGGATCTAAATCGAACGTCCGAATATCTGGTGAGAAATCCTATTCGTTTATGACGTTAGATAAATTAAAGCATTGATGCGCTATGCTGTTCAACATAGCTCTGGAAAGGCAGTATGAAGATCTGGTTTGCAGAAAAGCGGAACCAAAATCAACGAATCTTACATGCTCCTTGGTTTTGCGAATTTCATCGACATCATTCGTGTAGATTGCAGAGAAATGGAAGAGGCTTCCGTGCCTAAATACTGTCACAACTAAGTACCTGCAGGTGACTGGCAGAGAACGTTGCAGTCCAAACGGTGTTGGTCCCGAGGTGGAAATGGATGGGATGCGATTTGAGGTTGTCGACGAATTCATATATTTTGGAACACTCGTTACATGTGATAATGATGTTAGCCGCTAGGTGAAAAGACATGTTGTGGCTGCAAGTGGGACTTTCTAGGGTTGGCGTAGCCGGCTAAAGTATCTCAGCTTTCAGTTCATTCGCTGGTGCGTGAAAGTGACGGCCCTTTTCCACACTGAGGTTGATCACCCGATCTTCCCTAAGGTTGCTCGTACCCTGGCCAGCAGCACAAGAATGTATGAATAGGTGTTACTAAGCAAGAGGCTAATATGCACCTAATAGGGAAGATCCCTTAATTACGTAACGTAAAAATTGGCTATTTCCAACTCCCCGATCGTCAACCTTTAGGCAAAGGCCCCTTCCCCCTCTAAGCGTTGCGATATTTATGGAAGTTCTCATAGGGTCTATTTTATTCGTTCACATACACGAAATACTAATCGTACACGCACATGGCCCAGCATTTATCGAGCCTGTAATAGATTAATTTCCTTCAAATGTAGAATCTTAATTAGTAAGATATGATTCTACCAATTTACAGTACCGCCTTTGTTCTGATGCGGTAAGGGCAAAATGAGTTACCTTTATTGATCCAATACATCACCATCGACACAAACTCATGCTGAGTGGACTCCCATTCTCTTCTCTCAAACCACTCCTCTCCGGCAGTAGTCCAATTGGCATAACTCCCTTTTTTTAATCTCGCCAAAGCCAAGTTATCACAAGCAGACCTCCTCAAAGCAATAGTAAATGCTAGGTATGAAAGACAATCACATTAACGTAACCCTTTACGAGCTTCCTTGAAAACCAAATGTTAGCGGTTGTTATATGAAACATAATAAAATGATAGTGATATGTTCGAACTATCACTTGAGTGCATTATTCAATTATTTGTAATCGAATTTGAAGACCGAACTTATCATTCAGAGTATTGATTAGTTTTGAAAATTTCATTACGATCAAGTATTTTGTAAGGTAGTATGAGCAGTATGGAGGTCGATTTGTTTCGGATTAACATTTCACAGCTCATCTCAAAGTTTTATCTTTTCGCAGTGAATAAGAAGTATGAGAAATGAGCGCCTTACTTTTACTACTCACTCATCATTACTCACTTCTCACCAAGATAAGTTAGAAAAGCTAAGGAGAAAAGCTTAGGAGGGAGAAGCCTCACACTCGCTCCTCATTTCTCATTTCTTATTTATCACTTCTCATTATTCTCAGTGGTCTTTTTTGCCAAACGACCATTGAAACCATTATCCTCCCTTGATATCTTCAGGCAGAGATTGGTCACATGGTTCCGAAATAATCCCGGTCTAGTAGGTACTTTTTTTCTAGATGAAGGAATACATTCTGCAAGCCTTGAATTTTTTGTCTTGTTAACGAGACTTTAAGCCCAAGGCTGACTCGGCCGTAATCCTTGAAATTCATCCTGGGGCATATTAAACTTCTTGATTACCCAAATCATGATCAATAAAGTATACTTGAAGACACTTGAGATGGTATGGCCATTTTTGCGATATATCAAACTTCGTGCTGTTGCAAAATATGTTTAATGAAGCGTTTGGAGACACTTGATGGACATGCCCAGTGCAGCCAGAAACTTGGTTCCTCCGGATAAGTGGAATACCCTCTGATGCGTCATGAACCTCTGTCTTGTGACGTATCAAACTTCAGATTTCACAAATCATGATCAATGGAGGCTGTTTGAGTCACTTGATGAGTGACGGTCATGCTCCACGACATGCTGGAGCCGGTTCCTCCTGAGAAGTGGCCACTTTTTGATGGGTCCTGAAACCTGTCTTGCGATTCAAGCTTCATGATTTCCAAATCATGACCAATGGAGCGTGTTTTTTTTTTTACATGGAGAATGTACTAACACTAACCCAGTACAAGTGCATTGTGTTTTAACCACTACGGAAGTGTACTGGAGTGTCGGACTCGACCATACCGGTAATACTGACTAAACTCCCTTGGCCCACCATCGTTTCCTCCAGGAACTACCTCCCAGTACTACTTGGGGAATGGCAGTACTTAAACGTACTGCTCATTATCGCTCACACAGGCACCCGTCCCATGCGAGACTGACTTGGTGCTCGCCCATCGCACCCCTCAAACACACCCCACATACTCTGTTGCACCTCTGTCATGCCGTGCGGGTCTAACCTGTGTGCCCAATTCTCCCATGCCATGTGGTCTAACTTAGGCTGCCCACTCCAAACCCTTGATTCATGCTCATACACTCCTTGGAGTGTGTTTGAGGCATTTGAATCGGGTATGTTCCGCATGCTGGGAATATGGTTCCTTCGAGAAGTTGCCACTTTCTAATGGGTTCTAAATCCTGTCTTGGAGTATTGGAGTCTTGAGTGTTTGAGGCATTGGTTGAGTGAGACCAATGCAGCACACGTGGAATCTGGTTCCCTGAGGAAGAGGTCACTTTTTGTGGGTCCTGAAACCATCTTGCGAAGTATAAATCTTCACGATTCTTGCCAAATATGATCAATGGAGCATTTTAAGGCACTTGGTTGATGGCGGTGGTCACAGCTTTCCGGGAACCTGATTCCGGAGAAGTGGCCACTATCGGATAGTACCGAATCCTCTCCTTGCGACGTATCAAACTTCAAGATTTCAAAAACCATGATCAATGGAGTATGCTGGGAACTGTCTCCGGAGAAGTGGGGTTTTGGGAATTGAAAACATCTTTGACGGTCAAACTTCATGATTCCGCAAAAGATACAATAGAGTAGTATTTGAAGATCTTTTGGTGGTTATGACAAGTCTCGTGGATGTTGAACTGTTCCTGCGGGGAAAAGCCGCTTATTGATGTGTTTAGAAACCGATTGACGTTTTCAAAATTATCGCAATAGTGTATAACTGAAGGCTCTTGATAGGCTTTGAATTCCACAGCATGCCGAGAATCTGATTTTTTGGGGCAGTAGCCACTTTCGATTTACTAAATTTGACGATGTTTAAAACTTCATCATTTTTTTACCCACTCGATGGGATGGATGGGTTTGATTCTGGTGCCGGTCTAGGCATTCGGATTGAAATTGTCTCGACTTCCCTGGGCATAAAAGTATTATCGTGCTAGCCTCATAATAACGAATGCAATAATTCTAACCTGAGAAAACTCGCAGTTAATAACTGTGGAAGTGCTTAATGAAACTAGCAGCGGCTCTTCCCATGTGGGATGTAATGCCAATAAGAAGAAGACCGATGGATTCTGGAAGCTTGCCTTCCAGATAGTATCCACTTTGTGATGTATTTCTGCAACGTATAATCAATACTCGATTTTGCAAAATACGGTCAAACATCAATGACGCTTAAATTGAAATACTTTTAGTTCCTCCATTTTTGAAACATATCGTGCAACGCATCGAATTCATCATCAAGACCACCAAAGATGAACTTCAAATATTTATTGAACATCTTTTGCGGAATCAGCGAAGTTTGATACGTCAAAAGATGGGTTTAGGAATTCCAGAGAAAGTATACCTCCCTGGATGAATCTGGTTCCCGGCATGCCGCAGAGCATGCCCATACTCATCCGCGTTTCAAGCAACCGTTGATCTTGATTTTAGAAATCACGAAGTTTGATACGTCGCAAGATTGGTTTCGGGACCCACTGAGGGTGGTTTTTATATTTTTCTTCTACTTCCTTTTCTTCTTCTTCTTATTCTTCTTCTTCTTCTTCTTAATCTTCTTTTCATCTGTTGCATTTATTTGACGAGCTCAGGCGTGTAACATGAGCCGAGATTATTTTTGATATTTACGATTAATATCATTATTATTTACAGTTAGTTTAGGGAAACGACAAACACCAAGATACCGTTGGACTCAAGGTTGATTTCGTAATTTGAGAAATGAACGGGTTGGGATTTAAGTTTGAGGTATTTTAGCTGCTCATCCGGGTATTTGATGTCATGTTAGGTTTGGCGTAGCGTCAAAGCCGGTTATGGTTCTTCAGAGAGTATAAGAAAAAACGAGAAAGAAAAAAATGAAATATTAGACTTTGACATACGAGCAAAGAAAGGTTAGACGGCCCGTAAATAAACCACATCGCGATCTCCCAAACATCTCTTACTTCCCAGAAGGTTGTTTACCTCGGGCCACAAGGGTATCCACAGTTGCTTCAGGAGGCGTCATTTTCCGTAATATCAAACTACGATCGATGTCACGAACCGGCTCCACACCTACATAGATTGCTATCAACAGGTTAACTAAGAAGATGTGCGTTAACATACCATGTGAGTCTGACTTGCGGTGCTCACTCTAACTCCTCTGTTGTGCCTGAGGTGTCGATAGCGATAAGTACCCAACAGTTCTATGCCACGACCCTCGGTTGTGCAGTCCACGCTCACTTTCTCGTGGTGGCGACTGCGATTCCACTCGCTGCGACACTCTTATGGTTGTAAGACAAAAGGCTCGAGCGATTAAAGGTCGAAGGTCGAAAAACAAAAGGTCGAAGGGACAAAGGTCGAAACAAAAAACTGTGTTTAAAGCTCGAAGGACAAAAGGTCTATGACGAGGTCTTTTTTTTATTCTTCTTTTCTCTTTTCTACACCCTTTTTTTCTATTCTTCTTCCTTTTTTTCTTCCTACTTTTTTTTCCTTCCTTCTTTCTTCTTTCTTCCTTCTTCATCCTTCTTCTTCCTTCCTTCTTCTTCTTTTCATCTTTCTTTCTTCTTCATTCTTTCTTTCTCAGTCTTCCTTCTTTCTTCTTCTGTATTTCTATTTCTTTCATCTTTTCTTCTTATTTCTTCTTTCTTCTTCTTCTTTCATCCTTATTTCTCTCTTCTTCCTGTTACTTCTTCCTCCTTCTTTCTTTTGTTTTGCTTCATTGTGCTCTTCTCCTTCTTTCTTTCTTCCTCTTCCTCTTTTTCATTCTTTCATTTTCTCTTCTTTCTTTTTGTTATTTTGTCCTCTTCTATTTTTTTCTTCTTTCTCTTTTTTCCTTTTCACTTTATTTACACTCTCACTTTACTTCCGTTCTCACTTCTGACATAACATTTTCACTTGCCACTTTGTACTTCATTTCTTCCTTTCAACTTCTCACTTTTCACTTTTCACTTCACTTCTCATTTATCTATGCTTTCTACTTCTCTTCTTGCATCTCACTCAAAACTCCCATCTCATTTCCTTGTCTTTTTTTCTTCGACCTTTTGTCCTTTGACCTATTGACTCGACGCTATGACACATATTCGACCTTTTGTCCTTTCGACCTTTTGACCCTTCGTCCTTTGTCCTTTCGACCTTTTGTCCTTCTTGACCTTTTGTTCTTTCTGACCTTTTAGACCTTCGTCCCTTTGTCCTTTTCGACCTTTGACTTTCGACCTTTGACCTTTCGACCTTTGTCCTTCGACCTTTGTCCTACAACCTGCCACGTAGCTCGAAACACTCGTCTTTCCGGATGACCAGTCCTGTCTGGCATCATGCTCTGCAATCACGTAGGCTCCATCGTGATATCGTGCGGTAGGCAGTTTTCACCTGAGACACATCAAGGATACGTGCCATCCAGCTTCCACAGGTAACTGGTTACCCCAGAGCCTTCTGCCCTTGGACGGGCCACCCTGAAAGAATAGATAGGGTAATCGCCTGCCAGTAGCCTACGTCTACAATATCACATTAAAACAGTTGGACATCATCCTCGATAATGCCAAAAGACAAGGACAAATCACCCTGAATGGGGTGAAAGGAGGACATTAAAACATCGATCGATTTTAAGTTTTGAATATGATTAAGAATATTATATTTGTTAGATTTTGTGCTACTAATGCCTATTGAAGGAGTACTTTCTTCTATTTTATTAACACAACAGATTACTTTATTAACTCCAGATGGAAATTTGACTTTCATTATGGACTACATAAAGAACTTTCTAAATTATAAGTACCAGCACATCTTATTAATAGGAAGAATTTAGCCTCAACTATTTTTAAAATCAGCAGTAAACAAATCTATATACATAAAAATGAATTTCTGTCCGTCTGAACCTTATAGACTCGAGACTACTGAACTGATCGACGTGAAAATTTGTATGTAGAGGTTTTTGGATGAGGTTCAATATGGTTCGAGACCCTCCATTCTTGGAAAGGGGCCCTTACAAATGAATGGGAAACGTAGTTCGTCGGTCTGCTAGTTGAATATTTCAGCGATACTTACAGAATTATAACAAGAATCATCGTTTACAATTATGAATATTTTATTGCAAAATAACAACTGACCGAACATAAGGACCAAATACAAGATACTTAGTTGCCCAGCGATTTTTTTTCCTTGAATGCCATTGAGAATCACAATTTAAGGCATGTGAATTAGAATGATACCGTTATCTTTATGACCACAAAGTTCTCAATTGAACAAATTCTAAACTGTTTAGATTTAGACTAAAGAAACAAAACTGTTCAGATTAGTTCTAGGTATTTCTTTCCATTCTAGCCATGGAAGGAGGCTGCTCTTTGCCAGATATGGCTGGGTTCAACCAAGGCAACCAAGCGCCAACGAAAAATTACCGATTGTTCTGCTCAAACTTTCGGTTATCAGATTTAATTGATCGCAAATCGTATTGGATATCCCTCAACCCTCAACCCCGATAACTGAGGATATCCTACTGCAAATATGCTTAATTGATATGAAACAATTTTCGTTGTCCTAGAACGAACAAAATATCACAGTCGTCGAAAAGTGCTTATGCGGTTTTCTGAACCGACCATATATTCAAGAAGCATAACGCAATGCATTTAAAAGGAATTTGATGGTGTTTACTGTAGAAAAATTTGAGAAGTATTGAATTCTTTTTCCCAATCCATTTCTCACAATAACCATGTTTGATATGTTTGACCTCTGCATTACTGTAACTCATTCATTTTGTTATCTATATTTACATTATTTTATTCCAAAACCTAAAGTAAAATATTTCAGAATTAAAACCAGAAACAAAACGTATGCAATGTTTTGTTAAGAATGGAGTTATGTTGTATTATTGTTTTTAAACTAGAATGTTTTCAGCAATGTAACTGTTTTTCAAAATTTTGAAAAAGGAGGACTTACCACAAAAGGAGGACATCTGATTTTAATGAAAAGTAGGGACATGTCCTCCTTAGGATACCAATGGTCACCCTACCTCTTACACGGTAGTCGACATGTCTGGCAAGGTCCAGTTGTCCTTTATTACGACCCCCGGAGCTTCAAACCCGCTTTGATGCGATCGCACTTACCCCGTGAATCACTGCATAGTTGAACCGACTTGCGGTTGTTGACGATAACCATTAGATTAGATTGAGCATTTCTGCACAAATTGTAGGTGGTATAAGCCAAGACTATTGTACGAGAGTAGATAACTTTTATCCGTTACACAGATATTGATTTGGGACCTAATCACTATCATCTCTTGATGAAAGCAATGCACCCTCCAATAGTCGAGATCTTCTACCCACGTCCTTGCGAATGCTGAGGAAGGAAGGATGGTTAGTTGGACACCTACTTAGAAAGATGCAGAGAATCTGACCTCTCATAGGTGCTCACGGGAGGTTTTAGATTGTGTGGAAGGTTATAACAGTAGAAACGTTTTATAGAAACATGAAACACAGAAAGAACATAAGATAGAAATAAAGCAGGAAAGGGACGAGCCTGAATTGAACTCCATGACCTCCCGTTACAAGGGCAGAAGCGGTAGCCATAGACCACTGAGCTCGTCTTGCGTTGTTGACGATAACCAATTCGCACGAAAATTGGGTTTTGATGACTATAGGGAATCCGTGCCGCGTTGTATAGATGCCGCATCTGAGAGATTTGATTTATTGGCTACAGATTTGATTTATTGGCGAAATGTATGTGAAAGGGTGTCTTTTGTAGCAAGAACAAAAACGTAAGTAGTAACTGCTTATTCTTATCAGCCAAAAAGTAATAAGGACGCTTAAAATTTATCTATGCCGCGAAGACCATATAATTTTTGTACGGTTTGCGAAAATTTTACGAACACATGTTTAGTTCATTATTTGAATCCTTTAAAAACCTTGTAGGTTGGGTTTGCAAGAAATTTCGTTTAAAGTGAAAATTAGATGATGCGGATCTATACCATAATCGGTATAGATGCCGCAAAAATCAGGTGATGCGCACCTACCTACTCATCAGCACTTCAATAAGATATTATTATGGAAAACTGCGTAAAATACAGAAGACCATATTGCTTTGAAATTAATGATATTTATACAAGGAACGATTTGACTCAATCAGTGTCGTTATCATGATCATGCGTGCTCAATACTTGAAACATCTCAATGATGAGAAACAACTCAATTTACGCCCCATATCTTCTTTTTCGGTTGTTGTTAATATGAGTAATGTTATGAATTGCAAGACGATACCCCACGATAGAAAGTAAGATGGGAAAGCATTGAATGAAGAAAATTAGGCCATCTTAGAATGTCAAAAAGTTAAAAAACGTCGGATATAGAAGAATGCAATATGTGCTATACTTGACGATTAATGCTATTGATTGTGGGAGGAAAACAACAAAGTAAATGCCTCGTTAATGATCAATGTTCTGGACTGTATTATAATACAGTAGAAATAAGAAATGTTCGAAGAAATTTGTTTGATTTTGATGAAATACAAATATAAATGATTAATTATTTGCGAGCGTCTTAGGAATAAAGTACACGGTAAACAACTATTTTTTCCATTTACTTAAGCTAATTAATTTTATATATTTAATGCTATCTGTTTGATACATAAAATTATAATACATAAAATTGTATACATAAAATTAATTAGTGGAAGTAAATGAAGAAAATAGTCGTTTAACGTGAAATATAAATGATTATACTTTTCTGAAAAGTACGATCACATAAAAACTAATTATAATTCTAATTTCTCCGACATTTTCCACGTGTGGCGTCTCCCTGAGCTGCATCTCACCCGGATTTGACTTTTTATTGAATTATAAATAGTATAGTCCAATGTAATTTGTTTTCCAATGACTTCTCACACATAATTATAGTAGGTCCCCAAACTATCAAACACAAGAAGTTTTTCAATTTAACATTTGTTTTGGAGAAATGTCGATTTTAAAAAGGGTGGCTATCTCACCTTGATTTACTCTATACCAAGATTATCCGTTCTATACTCATTGATTAGGATTGGGGGTTATGCTGAAGGACATTGCAAAAGCCTTGATTGATCCTGTAGATATCGTTCGCTGAACTAGAACGTTTAGGAGTACCATAAGCATCTTGTTTTCAAGAAAATAGGTTGCATCATGCGTGTATATGCTTTTTGGACCGAATTGGGGGAGTACCTACTGACGATGAGACATATTCAAAGCCTTGATTGATCTGGTAAATACCGTGAAGCTCCAGAACTGTTGTGAATACCAAGAGAAATCGTATTCAAGAAAATGAGTGCATTGTGGTATATGCCATTGAACTGATTTGTGTATACCACGATGAGGAGATTGCCAAAGCTTTAATTGATCCGTAGATATTGGGCCGACTCCAGAACGTTTTGGAGTACCCGACCATCCTGTATTTCAAGAAAATTGGTTTCATCTTGTATATGCTTATTGAAGATGGATTGGTAGGACGATGAGGACATTGCAAGCTTTTTGATCCGGTAGGTACCTATGAACCTGAGAACGTTTTGAGTACCTTGAGATCCTGTTTCACTGAAAATTAATCACAGGCATACTGTTCAGGATGGCTTAACTTAAGATACTGAGTATTTTAAGATTTATCATGCCTATAAGAGGTTTTTATGACTAGTTAAAAAAAACCAACCCATCTTCCTCGAGAAATCCTTTCTCGAAAATTCTTCACGGAATTCCTTGAAATTTTTTACGAATACCATCAGAAACTATTTCATTTCTTAATAAATTTCGAATGAATTTCAGCAGGAATATTGTATGATTTTACTATTAAATTTCCCATTTACTAATGAGAACATGAATGGATTTTCGAAGAATACCTATGAGTTCCGCAAAATTTCATAGGATTTTACCGGTGGTCTAGTGGCTATTGTTTCTATTTTATAGGGAGATCGTGGGTTCAATTCCAGGCTCGCCTCATTCCTACTTTCCTACTTTGTATTTCTATCTTTTTTTGTATTTCACGTTCTAACAAACGATTCCACACTAACAATTTTAAAACCTCCGCACCTATGAGTAGAATTGGGGATAATGCCAAAAAGTAGAAGAAGAAGAGGTCGAACTATAATCCTTCCTTCCCCAGCATTCGCAAGAACGTGGTCAGAACTAGACCTCAGTGATTAGTCTCCTTACAAAAGACTATGTTTGTACCACCTACGAATTTAAGTGAATTGCTCAATGCCAAATACTCAAGGAATCAAGTTTCTAATTAGGAGTTTTATAAAATCCCGTTTTCCTTCACAAAATTCTTTCAGAACTCTGCCAAGAACTTTTGGCATATTTAACCAATTTCAAAAATCCGGTAAAATTGATTTTTTCAGCCATTGATTTTTTCATTCACGCCGCCGTTGAAAATCAACGGCGTGCCGCTGGCGAAAGTGGCACCACGTCGCCGCGCCAATATATGACGCACGTTCATGCCAAATCTGTGCGGATATTGCATAAGAAATCTAAATGCTTCTTTCCAGGAGGAATGCATGAGAAAAATGCAAACATTATTTCCTTCACTTTTTTTTAGGACCGAAACTCGAAATCATTGAAAGATCTTGGCATTCCAATGAAAACCGCAATCCAATTAAGTGCATATAAGTATTTAACAGTATTTCATATTTATGTGTCTCATTACCCAAATCAAAATCAAAATAACGTAAGAGTTACAGTTCATAATTCTAAATAACCCTGCTCATAGAACATAATTACTATTATCGAAATCGAATTGTTTTGAAAACTCTTATTGGTATTATTATACACCGAGATTCTTATGACCATGAAGATTTTTACCTGTCGTTTAAGTTATTTTTTAATTTGGGAAATGGAAAGCATCTTAAGTTTATCAGAAACAATTCACCTACATTATGTCGGTGAAAATATGCTAACCTCATGCATGATTCACGTAAAAGTTATATACATCGAGTCACGTTAAGGTAGCACTAAACTCAGAAAACTCATATGGGAATATACCTTCCTTTGATTGAATGAAGGACGTATAGTCAATCATTCGCAACCCATTTCTCAAGCCAACACTTCCAAATTGTATAGTACTTCTATTAGAGAGCGTGTATTTAGTTTGAGAAATGATTGCCAGTGATTTGACTATGTCCAATTTGGGAATCTGAGCTCATTCAGTAGCCGCTAGGTTGCAAAGGTTGAAAGAGGTCTCGTAGTTAGTTGGTTCAAGCACCAGTCTAGATACTGAAGTCTGGTTCAGTCCCTAAGGGAAAGTGGTTACCTAAACATTTTTCAAATCAATATCTTCCAATAATGTATATATTCACATATGAATAGTTTTCACAACATTGTAAATTATGTCCAAGTCGAGTGGTTTAAACCCGAAATAGAATTAAATTTAATTGAACTGACCAAACTGGTTTTATGGCGACTTTGAAAGAAAACTTCAAAGCTAACAAAAGTTTAGTTTTAAAACATGGTTTATAAGAGTTTTGTTATTTAATTTTCCAAATTCTTCCTGAGTCGAACTCGTGGAGATACCAGAATATCTGAGGGTTTTCTAAGAAATTTTCAGAGAAATACCGATAAATACTTAGTGGTTTTCAGGTGAATTTATGAATGAATTTTAAACAAATTTGAGCAGAACAAGAATATTTGAGAATTTCTATAGTAATCCGTAATATCTCAAAGCTGAACACAAACCAGCGAAACAGTAAAGTTTGAAAGATGCATAAAGAGAGTACAGGTTTGTCTATTATCAGTGTATCGACATTTATGAATTTGCCAATTTTGATATGCAAAGAATGTTAGCAAATTTGAGCTAGTCAGTCATGAAAACCCCATGCCAATAATAACAAACTGCAAACGTCATCCTAAATGTAAAAAATACATCTGCCCACCGCATCGAGAATTTCCAGTTTCTATACATCTATATATAGCTACTTCGAGTGACACATACCTTGTGATGCTATCTGACTTTGAATTCGATAATAATTTCGTAGGTAACATCAGAATGATTTGCTTTTATATAAGTAGAAAACCTTATCCAAAGCATCTCTAAAAACAAAGCTAAAATAAATTGCACTTGCTGCCACAGGTTGCAATAAATGCATATCGTTAACTAAGTCATAAGCCTGTTCTCTATACCACTGATCGCACAGAAGTGATTCCCAGTAACACTCACATGTTCGAGGACTTCTGCCGCATGACCGTCATCGAACAACCGTTGATTCGTGGTGATGGTTTTACTGAAATTGATCTATTGCCGATAGATAGCCAGCCACTGAGGATAAGGGGTTAGTGCATGTAACAATAAATCTGCACCGAATCTGTGCATTAACGATCCGGCACCATACAGGCCATGTAGCAAGTTATGCCTTTACAACAATCAAAGCCTCGCTAATTTATCTCCTGTCTGTTCTCGTTTACAGCTGAATAACTACAGCGCGGGATTAATTACTGGTGGTATTGAAAATATGATCCGACCGTTAGTACGCCCGCACGTGGTCCGGCTCTAGCAGCACTCGCATTAACAAGTAATTAATTTGCTACCTTTTCCTCTTGTGCCACCAATCCACAGCAAGAATGGACTGATTTATTGTAGCCAATGCACCAATTGAAGCGGATTCGCACTCATATCTGCAACACTGACATTCACTGTAGTGGCTTGTAGCCACAGAACCTTTTTCAACCACTCACATTGGATATTCGCACTTGTAATTGGGATAATTTATGGGGCAGTGTGCATGTGAACATATTTTTTAATCAAAGTTATGTTTATTCATTTTTTTCTTCCACATCATTCCCGAAACAAACGGTAACTCCCAAAGCTCGCACTCTGAACGCTCAAAATCATGCCAGCTGCGAAGCGATGGAGTCCCTGATCAACGCCGTCACATCCGTTTGGGATTGCTGGAGCAACACCAACAATGCGTTCAACAACCGGTTCGGAAATGTTGAGGCGAAGAGCAAAATGCAACTGCACTTGCATATAGGTATATGCTGTGAGATAGGCTTTAATTATTGGCCTTGATTAATTTGCGCATGGGATCGAAGGTGGCTGCACTGCTCATATCGAAGCTATTTTTGATTACCTACATGCGAATAGTTCTTGAGGAAAAACTGCCTCAGAGGAACAACCACACAATCTGACATTCAATGGAAAATTGGTCGAAGTTTATTAAATCTAAATTATTTCAACTGTTGTCTTACCCATCCTATGTTTCACCCTGAGGTATGCTTCAAGAGATACTAGAGGGCGGAGTAATAACTTATTTACAGACTAGTTGTTGGAGAGGTTGATGTTTATCAACCTTCTTCAAGTTGCCTCAATGTCAATTCCATCCATCCATCCAAATATTCCATCCACTGGCAGAACTTATGCTTAAAAATCTTGTTGATTCCCCAGTGCAGCGCCCTAGTCAGTTCCTCACTACCGTGTTTAAGTAGTTCTCCTATATTTAATCAACCCAGGCTTTATTGTTTTCAGGTCAACTTGGTTTTGCTGGATATTTGAAACTGAGATCTTGGTAACACAGTCTGTAATGTACTGAGGGTCGTGGGTTCGAGTCCTATCGAAGAAAAGTGTTACCTAATACATTTTCAAATCAAAATCTTCCTATAATGTACATATTCACATAAAATTGGTACCGACTAGACCTGTCTGCCGATTGAAATTTTACTGGCGGCGGCGTAATAAATCTTTTCAACCAGCGGCGACGACATCGGCGTAGACTAATTTCAAGCGCAAAAATTGAAATTTCTTCAAGAGTACCTCAACGAATTCCTCAGGATTTTTGTTTTCACGATTTCGAAGCGAAGATAACAAATTCTCTGACATTCTCCAAATATTTCTCCGGAAGCTTTTCAGCATTTCGTTCGAAGTTCCTCCAGAATTTCGTCCGAAAGTCTTCCAGGATTTCGTCCGAAGTTCCTCCAGAATTTCTCTGAAGTTCTCCAGAATTTCGTCACTAGATCCTCCATGATGCCGTCCGGAAGCTACTCCAGGATTTCGTCTGGAAGTTCTTCCAGGATTTCGTCTAAGATTTCGTCCGAAAGAAGCTTCTTCAGCATTTCGTTCCGTAGTTCCGCGATTTCGTCCGACAGTTCTAGAATTTCGTCCGGAAGTTCCTCCAGGATTTTATCTGGAAGTTCCTCCAGAATTTCGTCAAGATCCTCAGGATGTCGTCCGGAAGTTCCTCCAGGATTTGGTCCGACAGTTTCTCCAGGAATTCCTCGAAGTTCATCCAGTAATTTCTCCGGGTTCCTACAGGATTCAGTCTGAAGGTCCTCAAGATTTCGTCCGAAAATTCATCTAGATTCTCTCCGGAGTTCCTCCAGATTTCGCATGAAGGTTCCTCCAGGATGCTTCCGGAAGCTCCTCCAGATTTCGTCTGTAAGATCCTCCAGGATGTCGCCCAAAATTCTCCAGGATTTGGTCCGAAAGTTCCTCCAGAATTTTGTCCAAGATTTCGTCAGAAAATCTTCCAGGAATTCTTCCGAAGGTCATCCAGGAATTCTCCGAAGTTCCTTCAGAATTTCGTCCGGAAGTTCTCCAGGATTTCGTCCGAAAGTTTCGCCAGGATTTCATCCAACATTTCCTCCAGAATTTCGTCCGTAACATCCTCCAGGATGTCGCCCAGGATTGGTCCAAAGTTCCTCCGGATTTCATCCGAAAGTTCCTCCAGGAATTTCACGGAAGGTCATTCAGAAATTTTTCCGAAAATTCCTCCAGATTTTGTCCGGAAGTTCCTCTAGGGTTTCCGTGTCTCCAGGATTTGAAAGATTTCGTCCGAAAGCTCTCCAGAATGTCGTGAAGATTCCTCCTGATCCCAAGTAACATTTAAAATTTTATAACGGTTAGTTATTTTACTCTACAAGAGTGTAATAAAACCAGCGTAAAACCAAAATGTTTTAGGGATGTCATCCGAAGCTCCTTCAGGATTTCGTCCGCAAGTTCCTCCAGGATGTCGTTCGGAAGTTCCTCCAGGATTTCGTCGAAAAGTTTCTCCAGAATTTCGTCGGGAAGTTCCTCCAGGATTTCGTCCGTAAGATCCTTCAAGATGTCGTCCAGAAATTCCAATCGGATTTGGCCGAAAGATCCTCCAGAACTTCGTCGAAAATTCCTCCATGAATTCTTCCGGAAGGTCATCCAGAGTTCCTCCGGAAGTTCTCCAAAATTTCATCCGGAAGTTCCTCCAGGATTTTCTCCGAAGTTCATCTGGAATTTGCCCGGAAGTTCATCCAAGATTTCGTCCAAACATCCTCCAGGATGTCGTCCGGAAGTTCTCAGGATTTGGTCCAAAGTTCTCCAGGATTTCATCCGAAAGTTCCTCCAGGAATTCTCCGAAGGTCATCAGGAATTTCTGTCCTAAGTTCCTCCAGAATTTAGTCCGGAAGTGCCTCCAAATTTTATCCAGAAGTTCCTCAGGATTTCGTCCGGAAGTTTATCCAGGATTAACCGAAGTTCATCCAGGATTTCGTTCAAAACATCCTCCAGGATGTCGTCCGGAAATTCCTCCAGGAATTCCTCCGGAAGGTCATCCAGGAATTTCGTCCGAAATTCTTCCAGGATTTTGTCCGGAAGTTCCTCCAGGATGTCGTCGAGAAGTTCCTGAAAAATTCTGTCCATAAGTTACCCAGGATGTCATTCGGAAGTTCCACCAGGATTTTGCCCGAAAATTCTCCATGATTTCGCCTGGAAGTTCATCCAGGATTTTGTCTGTGAGATCCTCGAGGATGTCGTCGTCTGTAAGAATTTCATCAAATGTCGTTCGAAAATTCCTCCAGGAATTCTTCCGAAGCTCATCCAGGAATTCTCCAAGTTCCCCAGCTACGTCTCGGAAGTTCCTCCAGGATTTCGTCCGGAAGTTTATCCAGGATTTAACCCGGAAGTTCATCCAGGATTTCGTTCAAAACATCCTCCAGGATGTCGCCCGGAAATTCTCCAGGAATTCTCCAGAAGGTCATCCAGGAATTTCTCGTGAAATTCTCCAGGATTTTGTCCGGAAGTTCCTCCAGGATGTCGTCGAGAAGTTCCTGCAAAATTCTGTCCATAAGTTCTCCAGGATGTCGTTCGGAAGTTCCACAGGATGTTGTCCGAAAATTCCTGCAGAATTTCATCCAAAATGTCGTTCGAAAATTCCTCCAGGAATTCTTCCGGAAGGTCATCCAGAATTCCTCCGGAAGTTTTTTTTAATTTTTATTAACGTGTTTTTTCATGTATGAAGTTCATCACTTGGCTCCGGAAGTTCCTCCAGTCTTACGTTCGGAAGTTCCTCCAGGATTTCGTCCGGGAGTTCATCCAGGATTTCACCGGAAGTTCAGCAAGGATTTCGTCCGTAAAACCTGCAAGATGTCATCCGGAAGTTCCTCCAGTATTTGGTCCAGAAGTTCACAGGATTTCGTCCGAAAGTTCTCCAGAAATTCTTCCGAAGATTCCTTCAGAATTTCATCCGAAGTTCCTCAGGATTTACGAAGTTTGATTTTTCCGGAACTTCTTTAGAAATTCCTTCAGGCATCCAGGAATTTCGTCCGAAATTCTCCAGATTTTGTTAGGAAGTTCTTCCATGATTTCGTCGAGAAGTTCCTGCAAAATTCTGCCATAAGATACTCCAGGATGTCGTTCGAAGTTCCACCAGATTTTGCCGAAAGTTCCTCCAGGATTTCGTCCGGAAGTTCATCCAGGATTTCGCCCGGAAGTTCATCCAGGATTTCGTCTGTAAGATCCTCCAGGATGTTGTCCGGAAGTTCTCCAGTATTTGGTGCAGAAGTTCTCAAGATTTTATCCGAAAGCTCCTCCAGGAATTCCTCCGAAGGTCATCCAGGAATTTCGTCCGAAGTTCCTCCAGGATTTCGTCGGAAGTTTTGCAAAATTCTAGTAGAAGATCCTCCAGGATTTCATCCGGAAGTTCATCCATGATTTTATCCGGAAGTTCCTTCAGGATTTCGCCTGAAGTTCATCCAGGATCTTATTCAAGATCCTCAGGATATCTCTCGGGAATTCCCCATGATTTGGTTTCTGTCGTGAAAGTTCCTCCAGAAATTCTACCGGAAGATCATTCAGGAATTCTCGGAAATTCTTCAAAATTTCCTCCGGAAGTTGCTCCAGGATTTCGTCCGGATGTTTTCTAGAATTTCGTCCGAAGGTTTCTCCAGGATTTCATCAATAAGACCCTCCAGGATGTCGTCCGAAAGTTGCCCAAGATTTCATCTGGATATCTTCAGGATTTCGTCTGGAAGTTCCATCACGATGTCGTCCAAGTTCTTCCAGGATATCGTCCAGGAAGGTCTCAGGATTTGTCTTAAGTTCTTCCAGGATGGTGTTCGAAAGTTCCTCCAAGATTACGTCAGGAAGTTTCTCCAGATTTCTGTCCGAGCTTCCAGTACTTCATCCGAGGTTCCTTCTTCAGATTATTTAGATTTTAACGGATATTCTTCTAGAATGTCCACCAGTTTTCCTTAGGAACTTCAGCTGAAATCTCTCCAAGAACTTTCATAAATTCGAGAACTCTAGAAATTTCCCTAAAACTTTTTCGAATCTCACATAGAAATTTAACACACTCCCACCACCCGGGCATTCCTCCAGAATTAATGCGGAAACTCCAGGTATTTCCCAAAACATTCTTCAAGAAGCAGGCAAAGTTATGAATTCTTCAGGAATTCCTTCAGAAATTTATCAGGAAATTATAATTGAGTTTCCTGACCATCCCCACTGACACATTATAGAAATTCCTTCCGAAAACTCCCAAACTTTTCTTAGGTTACCCAAATTTCCTCTGGAATTCTTGGACAAATACTCCTGCCTTCTTCTCAAGTTTCTCCAGAAGTTCCTGGAAACTACTTCAAGAATACTTATAAATCTAAAAGATTCTTCAATAAATTGCAGAAATTTATATACCCAAAAAACTCTCATGAACTGCTCCGGTATATTGCTCAGTGGAATCTAATGCATTTTGTGGAATATGCGAAAGAATTCTTTAAAGACTCAGATTCGTCAAATCGTCCTGAAGGATTTCTTAAAGAAGTTCCTGAAGAAACCTGAAGGAATCTCTGGTTCAACCTAAAATGTTATAAAACCAAGGATAAACTTCGAGTAAGTCTTTTAAAAATCTGAAAGAGTTGAAGGAAATCCAGGAGAAAATTGAAACAAAACTGATTGAATAATCAGATTTTGCTGGATGAATTATTAAAATATGTTCGGTGGAATTTACGGTGGGCTTCAGAAGATATTCTTGAAGGAATTCTGTAATCTTGTAATAATCTTGTAATATCAACGCACCTCTGACCATAGCCTATCTGCGTTGTATTTAAATACCGCTGAGCGATACGTCTACGGCAACACGTCCGTGTGCATACTAAGATCTCCTTAGATGCAACCGGACGAGATCTTCATAGAGCTGAGGTCCGTTTCGTTGTGATATGTTGCATAAAATAGTAATTTACACTTGCATTTCTAATCTACGAGAATATTTAAATTTACTAATGATATGATACAGTATCTGATTTTGTCACTCCCGATTTTGTCATCGATTTTGCTACGATTTTATACGTTTTCGACGTTTATCACGTCCGATGTAGTTTCGACCATTTTAGTCACCCAAAAATTGCTTTATTTCGAAAATCAAAACAAGATTTCATGAAAACTACGCCTGTAGTTATTACCGACTTTGAGTACCTGAAATATTCTTAGTATTTCGAATAACGGTATGTTCACATTTTGCTTCAAGCAAATGATTCATATTTGAATGAATTAAAAATGAATATTTTTTCCGATTTTGTCATAACGTTTATCACCCAAAACCTATACAAAATCGATATTACTGTATTCACGATGTATCTAAATATGTGGCAGTCAATTCATTCACCGATCAGATTAGAACGAGCTCAGTGATAAAATATAAAGCAATACTTATCTGCAATTCACAGAGGATGTTGGGATTGTCCTTGAGTAATCTCGTTGTGATCACAGACTCTGTATTGACGGTGGTGTTATAAATATATGAATACCATCTTGATACCGGAACTATGAGATTTTCTTCATCATTGGTCGTCTGGAAAGAGGTAGATAAAGAATTGCTGCTTTCACTGCCGGCCCGCAAAACATTAGTAAGTAATTAATCTTACTACAAAGACAAAAATACAGTTCTAATAATTCTGTCTTATTAATGGTTATCATACATGCTCATCTGATATTTAACTTAACTAAAACATATCCTCAATACTTAATAAAACGTTAACTGTATATAGTTTCTATTATTGTCCATATATACCAACTATTCAATCTAGGATTCCAAATCGGATAAATTAATCTGTTCCCAAGGTTATCCTCAACGCTTTGCGTCCATAGTTCCACATATGAACCCTGAAGGTTATAAGTGTTATAACTTGTTCAATCACTACATCTGTTTATATTCATGGAGCAGATTTTGGTCCACTGGCTCGGACCGAACCTGCTACCAAAACACCACTGCTCGCACCCATGGCGCCCAACAATGGGCCATGCGAAGCGGTCCAAGTAACGCCCTTTGCACGAGCAAACCAATAACCAATGCACTGTAGCGTCTTCTCACTTCACCATCAGCAATGTGTTCCGATCCGGTAACGTTTCCAACCTGGTCACCGGTTTCCTGATGAAATCCTCTAACATGCGGCCTGAGCTGCGCCCCCACACTCGCTACACGCCGAACGAGTGGACTACTTCAAACGTGACAACTTATGCCGAGGCGGATAAAAACAGGAATTATGCTGAAAAAGTCTGGTTCTTGAGGCCAGTCCTGTCTCATGCGAGAAACGGACGAAAAAACGTCTCAGGGCCAGCGCGATGCAGCCCGGCGCTTGGGTTGGCGAACGTATTACGGATATTACCTTTTGGCGGAACGAATTAACAAACGGAACTGGAAAAACTAATTGCCGAGTCGGCTCAGCTGATGGACACGAAACGCAACGTACAGAAGGCACCAAAAGATCTGGAACCGCCTCTCCATATAGCACAGGAAATGCCTTTACCATCGCGAGGGATTGAAAAAGCATAGAGCAGGTGCATGACCATGTGGAAAAAAGTTTGCTCGTCGAGGTGGACAACTTGCGTTCCTACAGGAAAATTGTCTCAATTGTTGGCTCGTATCACCAAGCAATTGGCAGATTGTCGAGCGGCACAGCACTCGCTGGAGATTTGATATCAGTCACAAGTGAATTTACTCTGGGGATCAGATTCTTTGTGTCATCAGGTTAGCAATAGTAGTTAGGTTTCTTTTTTTCAGTGTTTCAGTGGGTAGAAAACAATATTGCAATCTTGCTCACATATTTTGCTTCCACAGAACCGAAATACCGACACCTTATTTCGGAAACGATCAAAGGCAAACTACTATATGGCTTTGAATACGTATCGTTAAATTCGAAACAATTTGCGCTTTTAAAAAGAATCCTCTTTTTGTAATGCGGGTCTTTCTGTATAACTAATTGAGTTTCCATTGCCAGTACAAATTTCGAAGGTAAAAGGATGTACAAGATGATTACTAGTTCACAATACAAATATGATATGTAGTAGGTACATTATTACCACGTCATTATTAGCAACTTTAGCATAATTTTGAAAATGACAGAATTTGATGCAATTCGGTTGTAATTTGGGGGTAGATGATTTGTATTTATATATAAAAAAAGTAATACGGAAAAATTGTATAAACGCTCACCTTCTTCTGCTTCTTCCAACGTTCTACATTCCAACTGGAACTTAACCTACTTCTCAGCTTAGTGTTCTATCAGCATTTCCACAGTTATTTATTGAAAGCTTTTTATGTCCCCCATAACATGAGTATGTACCTTGTGTGGCAAATACAATGGATACACTGTCCCCAGGGCATCAATAATGTTTCCCACCCGAAAACACTCTGGACCGGACCAAGAATCGAACTCGCCATCTCTCGCCATCACCATTAAAACCCTTATCCTCCATTGATACCTTTCATTCAGACTTTCAACATCAAAATGATTTTAAAAAATCTTAACTTTTTCAATTTTTGACCGATTTTGGTGATTCAGCCATCAAACGAACCAAATAAGGGGAGGAAAAATGAAATTGGTCACATGGTTCCGGAATAATCTAGTGAGTCTAGTGAGGTACCTTTTTTATGAAGGAACACATTCTGCAAGCCTTGACACTCATCCTGGGGCATATCAGACTTCATGATTACACAAATCATGATCATCATAGTTTCTTTAGAGACAGTTGGATGCACGGTCTCTATGAGGAAATATTATTTTTTCATTGCGTAAATCAGTATCTCTGAAACACCCACCACGCGAAAGTATATGCTCTTCTGTTTCATATAGTGAGTAAACTAAAATGTTCTATCGGGGGCTCTAGAACAGTTTTTATTTTTTTCACTATTTTTTGTGCAAACTCCTTAGAAATCTCAATTGATAGCCGATTTCACCCCCCAAAAATGTATAGAAAAATGACCCTCGATAGAACATTTTCAAAATACACCTACGTGAAAAAGGAAAACCTTTACTTTCGTGTAGTGGGTGTTTCAAAGATACTGATTTATTGAAAATAAGCCACTTCTAAACATAGACACCGTGGGATAGGTATGATCGTGCTCCGCGGCATGCCGGGAACCTGGTTCCCCCGGAGAAGTGGCCACTTTTTTATAGGTCCCGAAACCCGTCTTGCGACATATCAAACTTCAGGATTTCACAAATCATGATCAATAGAGTATGTTTGAAGACACTTGGGTGGGTATGGGCATTAGAGTGATTCAAATTTTGACTATTTTTGTTTCCCCCGATGCTTAAAGTGATTGCATTTGGCTTTTTATTAACCTACCCAAATTTTTAGTTAATTTGGAAGTAAATTGAGGAGCATGCGCGGTTTGAAGTTTGTATGAAAATTGCTATGTAAACAGTGAATCTTTCATGGAAAAAACCGTTCTCCAACGCTTCCCTTTAAGCTCTAAAAACATAATGAGTACATCAGCAACATGAGAAATTTTTACAAGGAAACAGGCCGTCTTTTGTTGCGAAACGATTTGATGGATTGGCACAAGAGAAAGTTATTAGGAAAATACTGAATCGTGGGAAATTCAATTTCTAACACGTAAAAAGAATAACATCAATATCAATAATGAGCATTTTTCTTTTATTAATAACTTTGCTTAAAAACGACAAATCGCTTCGCAAGCACTCAACTGCCTTTCAGCTTGAGTAAAGTATTCTGTGTAGGAAATGTGCTGATTATATTTAAATAGTTCATGCGGCCACCTCACGGAACGGTTCTTCCACATAAAGTTGTCAGTTAGTTTCACAGTAATTTCCATACAATCTTCAAATGACGTGTGCACAGCGTCAAATTACATCTGTAAAATTGTTAAAAACTTAGAGGATTATTAAAATAACAAATGCAATCGTATAAGCATCGGGGCAAAAAAGTCAAAATATGAATCACTCTAATGGGCATGCTCTACTATAATGGGAATCTGGTTCCTTCGGAGAGGTGGCCACTTTCTGATGGGTTCTGAATCCCGTCTTGCGAGTCTTGGAGTATGTTTGGAGGCACTTGAATAAGTATGCCGCGGCATGCCGGGAACCTGGTTTCTCCGTAGAAGTGGCCAATATCTGATGGGTCCTGAATACCGTCTTGCGACGTATCAAATTTCATGATTTCACAAATCATGATCAATGGAGTATGTTTGGAGGCACTTGGATATGGTATGACATGCTCCTCGGCCTGTCGAGAACCTGATTCCTGTAGATTGTGACCTCATTTAATGTGTCCCGCAACCCTTCTTGCGACGTATCAAACTTCACGATTTTACAAATCATGATCAATAGAGTATGCCGGGAACTGGGTTCCTCCGGGGAAGTGGCCACTTTTCATGATTCCGCAAAAGATGTACAATAGAGTATATTTGAAGATTCTTTGGTGATTATGGACAAGCTTCGTGGCATGCTGGAAACCTAGTTCCTGCGGGGAAAAGCCGCTTATTGATGTGTTTCGAAACCGATCTTGTGACATTTTTCAAAACATTATCAATATCGGCCATAATATACTGAAAGTTGATGATGTTTAAAACTTCATAATTTTTTTTTAAACATCTTCAATAGAGCATGATTTGAGGCATTTGGTTGATTTTGTACCCACTCGATGGGATTCCGGGAAGTTGGTTTTCTCTAGATAGTATCCACTTTGTGATGTATTCTTGCAACGTATCAATCATCATGATTTTGCAAAATACTATCAAAACACCAATGAATACTTTTTTTACATGGATTTAACGTACAGATTTGGGTTTTCTGCTCGATCCTGTCAAAAGTAGTATGGAAAGAACTAAAAAGGAGTTGATTTCGGATGTCGTAGGGCGTCCAAACTGTTCTGGAGTACATATCCTCGAATGCATCAGAAAATATTTCCTGAGACAAAATGTCTAAAGCTGAGAATATGGCCAAAAATATCTATGTGATCATAAGACATGAAATTATCGAGTTTTGAATTAACCTAACCTTTTTCAGGATCTCTAAAACGTCCTGGAGTTCAAAAGATGCGATCTATCCGAAGTCTTGAAGGTCTTGAATGTCTTGAACGTCTTAATCTTGAAGTCTTGAACGATGAATACGTACAACGTTTAACATCCCAGCAGGTTTATTGAGCCGATAGGATTTCACATATTATGTTTATAAGCTACTACAGTCTCTTTAGGTTCTCCAAAACGCCCGGGAGTTCAAAAGATGCGATCTACCCGATCAACCAAGTTCTGAACAATCTATCCATTTAGCGCTAAACATTACAACAGGTTCATTGAGCCAATGCGATTTCATTCATTATTTTCACAAGCTACAATATGGCATCCATGATTAGAAGTTCTACTACTCTGATATCGAGACTTCGCGGAATCAAAATGATGTCATGTTTTGAGTCTATGGTCCTTTTCATTATCGATTTTTAGAGAATCGGACTGTAAAGACCCTTTTGTAGCTCTTCGGACTCATGTGATCTAAGTAGAATGCTGTACATGTGATATGATATCCTAGTAGGTTCATTGAGTTGAGTTATGACTTCAATCATTATTCATACAAGCTACTACCTGACCTTTTGGTTCACCAAAACGTCCTGGAAACTGGAAAGATTTAACTACTTGATCATCCAAGTTCGCAGTGAACGCAGAACAAATCGCAGGTTAACTTTATTTTCATTGTGCATCTTGACTCTAAGATCATTTTGGAACACCTTGGACATTGGATCTGCAGTGTTAAATCACGGAAGTTAGGATCATATGCTTTTTTACATTAGGGTAAATAATTGACGATTACGTATGATATTGCGAAAGTCTCTGATTGATCTGGTAGATACTATGAACTAATCTCAAGAATATTTTGGAGTCCCCTGAAGATCCCTGAAAATCCTTGATTAATCCTGTAGATACCGTTAGCTGAACTCCAGAACATTAATGAGTACCATAAGCATCTCGTTTTCAAGAAAATAGACTTTGCATCATGCGTATATGCTTATTGAGCCGAATTGGGGGAGTACCTATACTGACGATGAGAACATTGCTAAAGCCTTGATTGATCTGGTAAATACTTGATTGATCTGGTAAATCAATCAAGGCTTCAGCAATGTTCTGCCGTGCTTCGAGATGACAAGCAGATCACTTGCTCTCTGCTGAAGCAGCACACGCACTACCCTTCCGAAGTAGGGACACTCCCCTTGCCAATTAGCACTCCCTGGGCTCCTGTGCGCTTTGAGACATGTAACTTTTTGTAGAGGTTTAGAAGAGCACACTGGCAAACCCCGCCACGTCCCAGGCGCAGCCCCCTTAACCCTCGCAGAGGCCATGGAGAGGGGTCCTAAAGCCCTTGGACATAGTCACTGCTGCCACAGACTAAGAAAATAGGATTTGCGTGCTAGATTGGGTGTATACCGGCGATGAAAACACTGTCAAAGCCTTGATTGATGTGGTAGATACCGTGGGCAGAACTACAGAACGTGTTGGAGTACCTTGAGCATCTCGTATTCAAGAAAAATCGGGTTGATGATGCGTATATGCCCATTGAACCAGATTGGGTATATACCGCCGATGAGGATACATTGCAAAAGCCTTTGATTGATCTATATTAGGATACCGTGGACTGAACTCCAGAACGTTTTGGAGTACATTGAGCAACCCGTAGTCAAGAAAATTTGATTTGCATGATGCGTATATGCTTATTGAATCGGATTGGGTGTATACCGACGATGCGGACACTGCCAAAGCCTTGATTGATCCGGTAGATACCGTGGGCTGAACTCCAGAACATGTTGGAATACCTTAAGAATACCTAATTGAGAAATTCGTATTCAAGAAAATAGGGATAGCATGACGCGTATATGCCAATTGAACCAGATTGGGTGTATACCGACGATGAGGAGACTGCCAAAGCTTTAATTGATCCGGTAGATACCGTGGGCCGAACTCCAGAACGTTTTGGAGTACCTCGACCATCCCGTATTCAAGAAAATTGGGTTTTCATCTTGCGTATATGCTTATTGAACCGGATTGAGTGTACACCGACGATGAGGACATTGCCGAAGCCTTGATTGATCCGATAGGTACCATGGCCTGAATCCGAGACGGTTTGGGAGTACCTTGAGCATCTCGTCTCACTGAAAATTAATCACAGGCATACTGTCCAGGATGGCTTAACTTGTGAGTATTAAGAACTATCAAACAATCCCAAGTAACATTTTAAGATTTATCATACTCTATAAGAGATTTTCATGACCAAAAGTTGCCAATAAAACTCCACCAAAACCTTTCTATAACATCATTAAGATAGTCTACCGGTCTAATAGACCAATCTAGAAGAAGTTATTAAAACCATATTAAGAGTAGTAATGAAACATTGTATTGAATGTGTTGATACTCTATAAGAGGTTGTCGTGACCATCATAAGAGTAACAATAAAACTTTACTCTCTTAATTTCATATTATGGATTTATATTTGTTTTTATTTTCACTACTACATAACAATGTCCCCTATGTAAAGCTGATGTGTGGAAAATAATGCATCTGATTTTACTTGTAATGGTTGATGTTGAAAATGAAGTATTATTTAAGTAGTTCATACAACAGAATTACATGCGCAACCAAATTTATCGTGATTATTGAGTTTGTAGAAGCTTAAAATCAATACGCCTCAAAATTATCGAAACATGAAAAAAGTAAATTAAATAATTTTCCAAACTGCTCAATTTTAAATAGTTTGTAATTAAGATCAGATGAGGTTTTTTTATTATTGGCAGGGGGTTTTTGTCGACCAAATTTTTATGAAATTTGGCCACAATATTCTTTGATATGCAAAGAATGTTTGGGCCAAATTTGAGCATAACCAGTCATAAAAAACCCCCCTGCCAATAATAGAACAAAACCTGCCAAAGCCGTCATTACCTTTAACCGTGCTCCTATCAAAAAACCTCAGAAATAATTCAATTGCACTAATGAATAGTCTATTTGATCGTAATTGATGTATTTTTTTCAATCACGGCTATGACGTCAATCATTATTTCAACATGGCGACATTCCTTTTCATGAAAACAAAAAATCTGGCGATAAATTACTCAAAGGCTTTTGTGATAACCTCAATAATTCTTCTTGGCTACTTCATGAACATTTTAAACCTGTTATAAAAGTTTTCCATGATTACACTTCCCTACAACCGATGGCCTTCGGTTCGATAACATTCAGCCTAGTGGCTGAGGCGGGAAGTACTTTTTCATCCTACTTAGCAATTCCTCTGGAAATTCCTTAACAAATTAAGAGTTTTTCCAAAAATTGCTTACAAAATCCTTCATTTTTTAAAAAGCAATACCTTTGGAAAATTTCTTGAAAACTTCTTCGGAAATTCCTTCTTTTGAAATTTTATTGAAAATTATTCCATGTATTCCTTAAATGAATTCTTTAAGATATTGATTGAATAAGAAATTCCTTCGAAATTTCCCTAAGGAATTTCTTTAGAAATACTTCCAGAAATTCCTTAAAAACATTCTCCGGGAATTCTTTCAGAACTTCCTGCAGGAATTCCTTCGAATATCTGAAGTTTCAAAGCCACTCCTGAAAGGAACTTCCGACAATCTTAGATTTCTCCAAGAACTCTTTTTGGACAGTTCGTTCAGAAATCCCTCTAAGGATTTCTTCGGAAAATCTGCCAAATTTTGTTTATAAAATAAATCTTTAATTTGAATAAATGTTGAAATTTCTCAAGATATTCCTACAAACATTCAAAAAAGGTTTATTCTAAGAACTATTTCAAATCTTCCCTCAGGAATTTTTTAGGAAATTCCTTTGGAAAAACTTCAAGAATTCCATAGAATATTCCATCAGGAATTGCTTCGGAAAATCCTCTTGAATATACCTTCCAAAAATCCTTCACAAATTTCTTTTGAAATATCAACAGAAAATATTTTGGAAGATCCTTCAAAAATCCGTTTTAGAATTCCATTAAAAATTAACCGAAAATTCCTTTTGAAATGCATTCACGGATTCCTTCGCAAATTTCTTTAAGCTTTGAAAATTTGCTTAGACATTTCTTTCGGATTTCTTTGGAAATCACTTCGGAAATTTCTTAGAAATTCCTCTAGGGGTTCCTTAGCAAGCTTCTTGGCAATTTTTCCCGAAATCCCCATAGGAATTCTTTCAGAACAACCTTTAGCAATTCCTTGGAAAATTCTCAGAGTAATCTTCAGAAAATTGCTCCCATTTCCCTCTGGAATTCCTTTACATTTTTACAACATTCTCCTTATCTTCAGAAATTCATGACATGAACATGAATGGATTTTCGGAAGAATACCAATATGAGTTTCCGCAAAAATTCTCATAGGATTTTACCAAGACGAGCTCGGTGGTCTAGTGGTTATTGCTTCTATCTTATAAGCAGGAGATCGTGGATTCAATTCCAGGCTTGCCCCATTCCTACTTACTATTTCTATCTTTTTTTATTTTTGTATTTCACGTTCTACCAAAACGATTCCTACCAAACGATTAGAAAACCATTCCACACTAACAATTCCAAAACCTCCCGTGCCACGGATAGAAATTTCATCCATTTGCTTCAAAAATATATATGTTTATTTCCAAAATGGTAATATGTTTGAATCAAACATATTTATTTTTGAAACCAAATTAAATCCCTGTTTGTTTTATACATACTAGTGGACAGCCCTCGCTCGCTCTTGCAAAAGTAAACAAAACTCGAGTTCGGATCAGATCCGATCGAAGTCAGCAGGAGGAGCAGGAGCAAAAGTAGAAGCATATGTTTTCTTGCTTCCAAATTGATGATAGGGATGTTTTTCAGGTACAGAAAGGGAAGTAAATGAAATATGAACGTTTGGAATTGTGAAATCTGGTAATCAAATGTTATCGGAATATGAAAATTGGTAGAATTGATAAGAAAATATTATAAGGGGTCGAACCAAAACACTAATATCCATGTTTGCTTCAAACATTTAGCTGGTTAAAACAACTTAAAATCCACATTTGATTAAATAAAAAGTTTTTGTTCGCCTCAAATGCAACAATATGTTTGTTCCAAACAGATTTATTTTTGATGCCAGAATAAACTGTATTTATGTTTGGATTTATCTAGAATATGTTTGTTTTTAACGTAGTTTTTTCTGCGTGTGGCACCTATGAGTAGAGTTCTCTGCATCTTTTTTTAAGTAGATGTCCAACTAAACGATGAGGGATGTAATGCCAATAAGTAGAAGACGAAGAAGAAGTCCAACTAATAATCCTTCCTCTTCCCCAGCATTCGCAAGAACGTGGTCCGAACAGATCTTCAATGTAGCCAGAGGAGGGCAGGGGGCCTGCCGCCCTGTATTGTATTTTTCCTGAAATTCTTCCTTCCTTCAGGAATTTCTCCGGGATTTTTCCGCGAAATTGTCCTAGAATTCTTCCCTGACTTCACTCGAATTTACTCCAGAATTTCATTCGAAATTAGTTTGGGAGTTCCTCCAGGATATCTTCCAAGAATTCTTCCAAGAATTTCTTCAGAACAAACAAAGAACAGCAATTCATCTGGGAATACTTTCAGGATTTCATCTGGGAATTTCTGCATTAATTCCTCCTGGTATTTCGGAAATTCCTTCAATTATTTCTCCAGAAATTCCTTCATGAACTTCTCCAATAATTATTTCAGTACTACCTTGTGAGAATTCCTCTGGAAGTGGGAGTTCTTCCGGGAGCTCCCCCAGGAGTTTTCAAAAGTTCTTCTAGTAATCCCCTGAACTTCACAGGGATTCTTTGAGGATATTTGGCAGGAATTTCAAGGGAAATGGGATTTCGTAAGTTCCTTTTAGAAATTCAACTCCGGGTATTCCATCGGCTGTCCTCAAATTTCTCCGGGAGTTCCACTAGTAGTTCCTCCGGAAATTCATTCAGACTTTTTTTCAGGAATTCATTTGGGCTTTCTTTGGGAACTTACGGAAGTTCATCCAGAAGTTCCTACGTTCTTACGGAAGTTCATCCAGAAGTTCCTACGAGAGTTCCTCCAGGATTTCCTCCGGACATTCTTCCTGTAGTTCTTCAATAAATTCATCTAGAAGTTCTCCGGCAGTTCTTCCAAAATTCCTCTGATAATTTTTCCGGGAATTCTTACAGAAATTCCTCTGGGAGTTCCTCCGGAAATTACTCCGGAAGTTCCTTCTCAAAGGAACACCCGGAGGAACTGCCGGTGTAACTTCCGGAGAAATGCTCATAAAAACTGCTGGTGGATCTCCCGGAGGAATTCACGTAGAACTGCCGGAGGAGCTCCCGTAAGAACTCCCAGAGGAATTTCAGAAGAAACTCCTAGAAAAATTCCTAGAGGACCTCCAGGAGGAACTCCTAGAAAAACTATCGGAAGAACTTCGGGAGGAATTTCCAGCTAATTTTCTGAAGAAAGCCTAAATGATTTCCTGAAAAAACCTGGAATGATCTCCAGGACGAGCTACTGGAGGAACACCCGGAGGAAGTTCTGAAGAACTCCCAGGAGAGGTTTTAAATGAACCACCGGAGGAACTGCCAGTGAAGCTACCAGAAGAATTTTCGGAAAAAATCTTGGAGAATTCATCTTAAAGACAAATCTCGTCTAACTGAAACCTTCGTAGGGGTATGTAGCTGGACCATCATCATCATCAGAGGACCTCCCGGAGAATTCCTTTGAGGAGCTTTTGGAGGAATTTCTGTATAATTCCCGGAGGAAATTCTGGAGAAATTCCCGGCAGAATTTTCAAAGAGAATTCACAAAGAGCAGAGGCGGATTTAGCCGGAGTGGGACCCCGGGGCCTAAAGCCTGTGGGGGCCCTAAAATGTACAAAAAAGGTTGGTTTTGATACATAAGATTTGTGGGGGACCGGGGCCACGCCCCCCCCGGACCCGCCCCTAAATCCGGCCCTGACAAAGAGTAGGAACTGCCGATAGAACTACCGGAATAATTCTTGGAGGTAATTCCGGAGGAATTCTTGGAGGATCTGCCGGTTGAACTCCTGGAAGAATTCCCGGAGGAACTCCCGGCATATTTAACCAATTTAAAAATCCGCGGTAAAATTGATTTTTTCAGTCATTGATTTTTCATCCACGCCGGTTGACGCCGCCGTTGAAAATCAAAGGCGCGCCGCCGTGACGCCGCCGGGGTAAAAGTGGCCACCACGCTGCCGCCGCCGAATATATGACCGTCTATGCCAAATCTGTGAAAATTAAAGCACTCGGCGGATTTGCGGATCCGTATAAGAAATCTACGAATGCTTCTTTCCAGGAGGACATGGGCATGAGAAAAAATGCAAACATTATTTCCTCCTTCACTTTTTTAGGAACCGGAAACTCGAAATCGTCGTGAATTAAAATGATTCTTCATCGCATCGGTTTTTTATTAAAAACCGCAATCCAATTAAGTGCATATATAAGTATTTAACAGCATTTCATATTTATGTGTCTCATTTCCCAAATCAAAATCAAAACTAACGTAGGAGTTACAGTTCAATAATTTTCGAATAACCCTGCTAATAGAACATAATTACTATTAACCGAAATCGAATTGTTTTTGAAAAACTCTTATTGGTATTATTTGATAACACCGGAGATTCTTATGACCAGAAGATTTTTCACCTGTCGCTTTAAGTTATTTTTTTTTATTTGGGAAATGGAAAGCATCTTAAGTTTATCAGAAACACATATCACTCACATTATGTCGGTGAAAATATGCTAACCTTATGCATGATTCACTTATAAGTTATACAGATCGAGTCACGTTGAGTAGTTTTAAAGCAGTGACCCAAACTGAAAACTCATATGTGAATATGTACATCATGTGGAAGATATTGATTTGAAAAATGTATTGGAGGTAACCACTTTCCCTTCGATGGGATTCGAACCCACGACCCTCAGTATGCTAGACTTGTGCTTTAACTAACTAAGCTACGAAGGACCTCCGTCGGCCTTCGCAACCTAGCGGCTACTGAATGAGCTCGAGATTCCCAAATTGGACGCATAGTTAAATCACTCGCAATCTATTTCTCAAGCCAACACTTCCACATGTCTTAATACTCACGCTCCTCTAATGTGAAAGTGTACTATACACCTCCAATACATTTTTCAAATCAATATATTCCACATAATGTATATATTCACATATGAGTTTTCACAACATTGTAAATTAATGTCCAAGTCGAGTGGTTTAATTCCCAGAAATAGGCAATTAACTTTAATTGAACTGACCCAAACTGGGTTTATGGCGCATTTGAAAGCAATAACTTCAAAGCTAACAAAAAGTTTAGTTTTAAAACATGGTTTATAAGAGTTTTGTTATTTAATTTTCCAAATTCTCCCCGAATCTAACTCGTGGAGGTACTCCTAGAATATCTGGAGGGTTTTCTTAAGAAATTTTCAGAGAAATACCCGGATAAATACTCTAGTGGTTTTCAGGTGAATTTATGAATGAATTTTTAAACGAATTTCCGAAGCCCTGAAACAAGCTGAACACAAACCAGCTGAAACAGTAAAGTTTGAACAGAATGCACCAAATGATAAAAAAAAAATCACATCTGCCCTACCGCATCGAGGACTTCCCAGTTTCTATACATCTATATATAGCTACTCTGTGCGTTATGACACATATAATTTTGGGATGCTATCTGACTTTTGAATTGATAATAATTCAGTAGGCTAAACATCAGAATGATTTGCTTTTTATATAAGCATGAAAATCCTGTCCAAAGCATCTCTAAAAACAAAGCTAAAATAAATTGCACTTGCTGCCACAGGTTGCAATATAAATGCATATCGTAGTCATAAGCCTGTGGTCCTCTATACCACTAGATCGCCACAGAAGTGATTCCCAGTAACACTCACACTGTTCGAGGACTTCTGCCGCATGACCGTCATCGAACAACCGTTGATTCGTGGTGATGGTTTTACTGAAATCAGTAGTAGCAATTATTGCCAGGATAGATAGCCAGCCATACCGAGGATAAGGGTTACGTGCATGTAATAACCAATAAATCTGCCACCGAATCTGTGCATTAACGATCCGGCACCATACAGGCCATGTAGCAAGTTATGCCTTTACAACTAATCAAAGCCTCGCTAATTTATCTCTCTCGTCTGTCTCGTTTACAGCTGAATAACTACAGCCGCGGGATTAATTACTATGGTGGTATTGAAAAATATGATCCGACCGTTAGTACGCCCGGCACGTGGTCCGGCTCTAGCAGCACCTCGCATTAACAAGTAATTAATTTGCTACCTTTTCCTCTTGTGCCACCAATCCACAGCAAGAATGGACTGATTTATTGTAGCCAATGCACCAATTGAAGCGGATTCGCACTCATATCTGCACCACTGACATACCACTGTAGTGGCTTGTAGCCACAGAACTTTTTTTCAACCACTCACACTTCAGGATATTCGCACTTGTAATTGGGATAATTTATGGGGCAGTGTGCATGTGAACATATTTTTTTAATCAAAAGTTATGTTTATTCATTTTTTTTCTTCCACATCATTCCCGAAACAAACGGTAACTCCCAAAGCTCGCACTCTGAACGCTCAAAATCATGCCAGCTGCGAAGCGATGCCGAGTCCCTGATCAACGCCGTGGGCTACATCCGTTTGGGATTGCTGGAGCAACACCAACAATGCGTTCAACAACCGGTCATCGGAAATGTTGGAGGCGAAGAGCAAAATGCAACTGCACTTGCATAAGGTATGTATATGCTGTGAGATAGGGCTTTAATTATTGGCCTTGATTAATTTGCGCATGGGATCGAAGGTGGCTGCACTGTATGGATGGCGCGGAAGCACTCACGCGCGCGCTGCTCCACATATCGTAGCCATTTTTTGATTACCTACATGCGAATATTTCTTGAGGAAAAAATGCCTTGCGAAGAAAATCCAAACTACACAATCTGACATTCAATGAAAAATTGAGTCGAAAGTTTATTAAACTTCAAATTATTTCAACGGTTGTCTTACCCCTCTCATCTACATATGTTTCACCCTGGGGGTAAGCTTCAAGAGATACTCAGAGGGGCGTGAGTAATAACTTATTTATTCAGACTAGTTGTTGGAGAGGTTGATGTAAGTTTCTCCATCTTCTCAAAGTTACAAGTTACCTTAATGTCAACGGCTAAACCTGGTAGCTGGAAGGACATTATCACTCGTATCAATTCCAGCTTTCCTTTGAAGCGATTTTAAGTAGTAGGCTCTTAAGACAATAACCTTGCCGTAACCATCTGTACACTGCAGTTTAACGCCCTTCTGGTAAACGGGACACACGACATATTCCATCCGCTCCTCTGGCAGTACCTATGCTCCAAAATCTTGGTGATTCCCCAGTGCCGCGCCCTAGTCAGAGCCTCACTACCGTGTTTAAGTAGGTCTCCTACAAGCTGATCAACCACAGGGGATTTGTTGTTTTCAGCAAGTCATCGCCTCCTGGTTTTGCTGGAGATCCGGAAACTGAGATCTTGGGTAACACCGCGATTGGGTTATTTTGTATATTTGTTTTATTCTACAATTATCTCACTGGCAATGACCTATAGTTTATTCCATTCCAAATCCAATTGGTGACGACTGGTGGTACGAAAAACTTCCAATATTCGTTGTCTAAAAACACATCAGCAGAAACTTTATAATCAAAACATGGAAAATATTGATTTCATTCAGTTCAATCAAAGTTAATTGCCCATTTTCCGGGTATTAGACCACCCGACTTGGACATTAATTTACAATGTTCTGAAAACTCAGATGTGAAAATGTACATTACATATGTGGAAGATTATGATTTGAAAAATGTATTGGAAATAACTACTTTCCTTCGATGGGACTGGCATCGCTTCGCATAATGTACATTGTAGTGAATACGATAGACCATCTGATTTCCAGTTACCCCCAATACATTTTCTAAATCAATATCAAAATCGGATGTATTTTGTTCATTCGTGTTCGCGATTTGTATGACTCTTCGGCTGAGTCGAGTGCGTATACGACATACATAATCTGAGTTTTCAGAACATTGTAAATTGATTTAATTTTTGGCAGATGGTACCAACTAAACCTGTATGCCGATTGAAATTTTACCGGGGGTGGCGTGATAGATCTTTTTCAGTCAGCGGCGACGGCGTGGGTCGGCGAGGACTAATTTCAAGCGTCAAAAATTCTACGAAATTTCTTTAGGAGTACTTCAACGATTTTTTTTTGTTTTCACGAGTTCGATGGGAAGTTCATCAAGAAATTTCTCTGGACATTCCTCCAAATATTTCTGCGTAAGTATCTCCAGGAATTCTTCCGGAAGCACCTCCAGCATTTCGTTCGGAAGTTCCTCCAGGATTTCATCCGAAAGTTCCTCCAGGATTACGTCCGGAAGTTCCTCCAGAATTTTCTCCGGAAATTCCTCCAGAAATTCGTCCAAAAGTTCCTCCAGGATTTCGTTCATAAGATGATGTCGCCCGAAAGTTGCTCCAGGATTTCATCCGGATATTCTTTCAGGATTTCGTCTGGAAGATTCTCCGGTACTTCATCTGGAGGATGTCTTCATTCATTCAGGATGTCGTTCAAAAGTTCCTTCAAGATTACGTCAGGAAGTTCCTCCAGGATTTCGTCCGGTAGTTTCTCCGGTACTTCATTTGGAGGTTTCTTCTAGATTTTTCTCCGGAAGTTCCTCTAAGAATTCTGTCCAGAATTCCTACAATTTCGTCCGTAACATTCTCCAGGACGTCGTCCGGAAGTTACTCCAGTATTTTGTCCAAAAGTTCCTCCAGGATTTCGTCCAAGATTTCGTCCGTTCCTCCAAGATTTCGTCGAGAAGTTCCTGCAGGATTCCGTTCGAAGGTTCCTCAAGATTTCGTTCGGAAGTTCATCCAAGAATTCATCCGGAAATTCCTCCAGGATTTCTTCCGGAATTTTCTCCAGGATTTCGCTAGGAAGTTCATCCAGGATTTCGTCCGTGAGATCCTCCAGGATGTCGTCCGGAAATTCGTCCAGATTTGGTCCGAAAGTTCCTCCAGAATTTCTTCCGAGATTTCGTCCGAAAATTCCTCCAAGAGTTCTTCCGGAAGGTCATTCAGGAATTCCTCCGGAAGTTCTTCCAACATTTTATCCGGGAGTTCCTCCAGACTTTCGTCCGGAAGTTCATCCAGGATTTCGCCAGGAAGTTCATCCAAGATTTCGTCCGTAACATCCTCCAGGATGTCGCCCGGAAGTTCCTCCAGGATTTGGTCCAATAGTTCTTCCAGGATTTTGTCCGGAAGTTTCTCGAGGATTTCTACGAGAAGTTCCTGCAAAATTTTATCCATAAGATCCTCCAGGATGCATCCGGAAGTTCCTTCAAGATTTCATCCGGAAGATCCTCCAGGATTTCGCCCGCAAGTTCATCTAGGATTTCATCCGTAAGATCCTCAAGGATTTCGCTCGCAAGTTCATCCAGGATTTCATCCGTAAGATCCTCCAGGATTTCGTCCAAAAATTCCTTCAGGAATTCCTCCAGAAGGTCATCCAGTAATTCCTCCGGAAATTCCTCCAGGATTATGTCCTGTAGTTCCTCCAGGATGTTGTCTAGAAGCAGGATTCCTCCAGGATTTCGTCCAAGATTTCGTCCGAAAGTTCGTCAAATATTTCGTCCGAAAGTTCCTTCAGAAATTCTTCCGGAAGGTCGTCCAGTAATTCCTCCGGAAGTCCCTCCAGAATTTCGTCCGGAAATTCCTCCAAGATTTCGTTGAGAAGTTTCTGCAGGATTTTCGTTCGGAAGTTCATCCACGAATACCTCCGGAAGTTCCTTCAGGATTTCGTCTGAAGGTTCCTCCAGGATGTCATCCGGAAGTTCCTCCAGGATTTCGTCCGGAAGTTTCTCTAGGATTTCGCTAGGAAGTTCATCCAGGATTTCGCCCATAAGATCCTCCAGGATGTTGTTCAGAAGTTCCTCCAGGATTTTGTCCGAAAGTTCCTGCAGGATTTCGTCTGTAAGATCCAGGATTTCGTCCGGAAATTCCTCCAGAATTTAGTCCGAAAGTTCCTCCAGAATTTCGTCCGAGATTTCGTCCGAAAATTCCTCCAGGAATTCTTCCGGAAGGTCATCCAGGAACTCCTCCGAAAGTTCCTCCAGAATTTCGCCCGGAAGTTCATCCAGGATTTCGTCCGTAACATCCTCCAGGATGTCGTCCGGAAGTTCCTCCAGAATTTGGTCCAACAGTTCCTCCAGGATTTCATCCGAAAGTTCCTCCAGGAAATTCCTCCGGAAGGTCATCCAGATATTTCGTCCGGAAATTCCTTCATTATTTTCTTCGTAATTTCCTCCAAGATTTCGTCGAGAAGATCCTGTAAAATTCTACCCACAAGGTCCTCCAGGATTTCATCCGAAAATTCCTCCAGGAATTCCTCCGGCAGGTCATCCAGGAGTTTAGTTCGGAAATTCCTCCAGAATTTTGTTTGAAAGTTTCTCCAGGATTTCGTCAAGAAGTTCCTGCAAAATTCTATCCATGAGATCCTGCAGGATGTCGTCCGGAAGTTCCTCCAGGATTTCATCCGGAGGTTCCTCCAGGATTTCGCCAGCAAGTTCATTCATGATTTCATCCGTAAGATCCTCCAGGATATCGTACGGAAATTCCTCCAGGTCCGAAAGTTCCTCTAGGATTTCGTCCAAAAGTTCCTCCAGAAATTCTTCCAGAAGGTCATCCAGTAATTCCTCCAGAATTTTGTACAGAAATTCCTCCAGGATTATGTCCGGAAGTTCCTCCAGGATGTCGTCGAGAAGCTCCTGCAGGATTCTATCCATAAGATCCTCCAGGATGTCGTCCGTCTTCAGAATTTGGTCCGAAAGTCCCTCCAGGATTTCGTCCAAAGTTCCTCCAGGAATTCTTCCGGAAGGTCATCCTTAATTCCTCCAGAAGTTCCTCCAGAATTTCGTCCGGAAATTCCTCCAGGATTTCGTCCAGAAATTCCTCCAAGATTTCGTCGAGAAGTTCCTGCAGGATTCCGTTCGAAGGAATTCCTCCTATATGTCATCCAATAATTCCTCCGGAAATTCCTCCAGAATTTTGTTCGGAAATTCCTCCAGGATTTCGTCGCGAGGTTCCTGCAGGATTCCGTCTATAAGATCCCCCAGGATGTCGTCCGGAAGTTCCTCCAGGATTTCGTACGGAAATTCCTCCAAGATTTCACCCGCAAGTTCATCCTGGATTTCATCCCGTAAGATCCTCCAGGATATCGTCCGGAGATTCCTCCAGGATTTGGTCCGAAAGTTCCTCCAGGATTTCATCCGAGAGTTCCTCCAGCAATTCCTTCGAAAGGTCATCCAGGAATTTCATCCGGAAAATCCTCCATAATTATGTCCAGAAATTCCTTCAGTATTTCGTCGAAGTTCCTCCAAGAATCTGTCCATAAGATCCTTCAGTAAGTCGTCAGGAAGTTCCTCCAGGATTTCATCCGCTAGCCTCCAGGATTTCGCCCGGAATCCAGAATTTCGTCCGTAAGATCCTCCAGGATCCAGGATTCCGAAAGTTCCTCTAGGATTTCGTCCGAAAGTTTCTCCAGGACTCCTTCCGAAAAGTCATCCAGGAATTCCTCCGGAATTTCCTTCAGAATTCCGTCCAGAAGTCCGATTTCGTTCGGTAGTTTCTCCAGTACATCATCCGGAGGTTCCTTCTAGATTTTCCTCCGGAAGTTCCTCTAAGAATTCTGTCCGGAATTCCTACAATTTTCCCATCAGGAAGCTTCTTTCAGAATTTTCTCGGAAGTTTCTCCAGGAATCACTTCATAAGTTCATCCGGAAGCCCCTCAGATAATTAATGCAGAAATTTTATCGGAAGTTCCTGAAGTAAATCCTCCAAAATTCCTTTAAAGATTCCTCTTGAGTTTAGATATTTCATAGGAGCGTTTACGAAAGTCCTCCAAAAACTTACTAGCGGATCCTAAGGAACTTCAGCTGAAATTCTTCCTGGAGGCTCTCCAGAAATTCCTCCAAGAACTTTTCATAAATAACTTCGGTATTTTTACCCTCCAGGTATTTCCCATAGCATTCCTCTAAGAAGCCCTAGGAGAATAGTTTAGAAATTCTTCAGGAATTCCTTCAGAAATTTCTCTGGAAATTATATAATTGAAATTCTCCTGACAATCCCCACTGACACATTTACAGAAATTCATTCTTAAAACTCCCATTTTTTTCCTGGTACTTCCACCCAAATTTCACTTCTGGAAAATCTTCCACAAATTCTACTGCCTTCTCTTACCTGAGTTTTTCCAGAAGTTTCCGGGAAATAACTTTAAGAATACTTTCACTATATACACTATATACACTATAAATTTCTCTAAAGATTCTTTTTAAAATAAATTGCTTCGAAAATTTGTTTTAAATTACTCCAGAAATTGCTTATGGTATACTCCAAAAATACTCTAGAAACTGCTCCAGTATATTCCTCCAGGCGGAATTCACGATGCATTTTTGTGGGATTATTCGAAAGAATTCTTTAAAGATTTCTTGAATCAAGTCCGTCCTGAAGGATTTCTTGAAGAATTCGGGTTTTCGCGGAATATCTGGTTCAGATCCATAAGTTGAAGTTTATTAAAGGAAGTTTTATAAGAAACTAGTTGACCCAGCAGACGTTGTCCTGCATAGTAGGCAAAAATGCACGTAGTGATGCTGATGCAAAATTTTAGTATTAGCATTAGCATTGTTACGGTGTAATTCGTAGATTGGACACTTTTGAGATCCTTATCTAGAAAGCTATCAGAAATCAAGAAGGGGAGTGGTCCTTGATTCCAGTCTTAAACAAAAATAACAAAAGCATGAGGATTACTACTCCTGGCCACGCCCATCTTCACCGTAACTAGGAAGAGGAAGGAAGTGTTGATGTAGTACTTTACTTAACGAGAGGCCACCGACTTGAAGCGACACCCTCATAAGTACCACGGAGTTGGATAATGAGGAAGGTAATCGTTGGGTCAGGATTTGCCTGTAGCTGGCAATGTAACTGAGGTAGATCTTACCCCCGTAACACACCACGCAAAGGTGTCTACCCAGCATTACGGGTTAGTGATGCTGATGCAAAATTTCCACACGAATCTTAAATCTAGTTTTTCACGATTTACTCAACTTGAATCGTGATTGCCGCATAAGGAAAAACCATATAAACACATCAGGAACTATGAAGGCAATCCATCCAGCCGTTTTCGAGTTATGCGGATACGAACGCAGACCAGACCAGAACAGCGCGGTACAGTTGCTACATCTTTTCACGGTATCGATCTTCCTGAAGGCGCTTTTTCCTCCGGGTTTACTGGAACGCTGCAGCGCCAAGCAGTGGAGCCACCAACGCTAGACGAAGTGAGAAAGGGTGATAGAGAACTAAAGAACGGTAAGGCCGCTGAGAAAGACGAAATCCCGGCCGAGCTTCTGAAAGTTGGAAGTGACCGGCTGAACGAAAACAATCCACCCAGTGATTGAAATGATTTGGGACCGAGAAGACATTGCCTTCGAGTTGGCATTATGGCATCATATGTCCTATCTACATGAAAGGGCACATACTAGATTGTCCCATTGGATCCAAATGGATGGATGGATTCAAATCGAGTGACCGAATATCTGGAGACATTCTATCCGTTTGTGACGTTAGATAAATTAAAGCAGGGTGATGCGCTCTCTTATCTGCTATTCAACATAGCTCTGAAAGGTGCAATATGAAGATCTGGTTTGTAGAAAACTGGAACCAAAATCGACGAATCTTACATGCTCCCTGGTTTTGCGAGTGTCATCGACATCATTCGTGTGGATCGTAGAGAAGTGGAAGAGATTTTTATGCCTAAATACTGTCTCAACTAAGTACCTGCAGGTGACTGGCAGAGAACGTTGCAGTCCAAACGGTGTTGATCCCGAGGTAGGAAAGGATGGGATGCGATTTGAGGTTGTCGACGAGTTCATATATCATGGAACACTCGTTAGATGTGATAATGATGTTTGCCGCGAGGTGTAAAGACGTGTTGAGGCTGCAAGTAGGACTTTCTATGGTTTGCGTAGCGGGAAGTCTCACAGCTTTCAGTTCATTCGCTGGTGCGTGAAAGTGACGGCCCTATTCCACGCTGAGGTTGATTCCCTAAGTTTGCTAGTACCCTGGCCGGCAGCACAAGAATGTATGAATAGGTGTTGCTAAGCAAGAGGCTAAGGTCCATTTAATAGGGAAGATCCCTCAATTACGTAACGCTAAAATTGGCCATTTCCATCTCCCCGATCGTCACACTTCAGTCAGACAATCCCCCTTCCCCCTCTAAGCGTTGCGATATTTATGGAAGTTCTCACATGGTTTATTACAGTACCGCCTTTGTTCTGATGCGGTGAGTGCAAAATGAGTTACCTTTATTGATCCATTACATCACTATCGACACAAACGTATGCTGAGTGGACTCCAATTCTCTTTTCTCGGACCTCTCCTCACCGGCAGTAATCCAATCGGTATAACTTTCCTTTTTAATCTCGCCGAAGCCAAGCTATCACAAGCAGACCTCCTCTAAGCAATAGTAAATGCTAGATATGAAAGACCATCACATTGGCGTAACCCTTTACGAGTTCCCTTAAAAACCAAATATTTACGGTTGTTATATGGAGCATAATAAAATGATAGTGATATGTTCGATTCTAAATTCTAACGATTATTTGTAATCGAATTTGAAGACCGAACTTATCATTAAGAGTATTGATTAGTTTTGAAAATTTCATTAGGATCAAGTATTTTGTAAGGTCGATTTGTGATCCACTCTAATACTTTTTTTATCATACTTTTGTAATTCACAGACTCAACAGGAAATATTTGATGTGGAAAAACACATCGAGTTACTGCGGAAAGCAGTTAATGACAAATCCAATCCAATGAAAGTGGCGCAAACTCGATTGGAGGCACGTGCTCATCGTCCAGGCATTGAAATGTGTCGGTAAGTAGTAAACCACCTCATAGTTTCCAGTTATCAGGTTTATTTACGATATCATTGTTTCCAGCGATAATGCCCATCTGCGCTTGGTGGAGGAAGTCTGCAACATTCAGGACTCGGTTGCAACGTTGCATCGCAAGCTACAGGAAGCGGAAGCTCAGCACCAGCAGCTGCTGAAAACCAAATCGCAACTAGAGCATAATCTTAAACTGAAAGTTGATGCCCTGTTCATTGATCGAGAGAAGTGTATGGGTCTACGGCGCTCATTCCCTGTTAACAATACCATTAAATATTAAAACGTTTATTACAATTATTTTCGCTCCATCCGCTAATCATTCCAAACCGTACGTTACTGTTGCTCGATATATTAGATTCAATAAAATAGAATTTGCTTGCTTTCCAATAGGATATCGGATATAGTGAGACGCTCATGTCTAGTTTGAAGTTAGTTACGCTTTTTTATCCATAGTACTAGTGGATCACACAATCCGAAAACACAAAGCTAAGCTTAATGAAAGATTGCGTCAACATCCGGGACACCCTTTGGATGCTTAAATTTGGGGGGCTTCTGTATCCGTATCTTATTGCTAGTTGGTGCCCTTTGACTTTGCAGCAACGATTCCTGATAGTCTTCTTCCTCCAATCGTTCGGTAATATTCAGCGTCAATCGTTTCACGCTATCGTTTTCTTCCTTAATTTTTTGCTCCTGATCTTTGACATATATCGCCAGTTGACTATCCGATGGAGCTTCAAAAGGTTTGTACTGCTGCTGTTTTCCTTTTCCTCTAATCATAAGTACGAATGGGACTGTGTCAGACTTTTCCTTGTTTTCCTGGGTTGAACCAATAAAACATGAAAATAGTTATAAAATAAATACTTGATGATAAAAGAAATAAAAACCCTAACAATATTACTCCTTGCGAAATAAAAAAAAATCAACCTACCTGTAATTGCTCATATGTCTTCTTAGTTCCACTACTTCTCATCGTGATCGGCACCGGTATGTCTTTGATGTTAAGCTTCACCGGCTCCTTCATCCGCTCCAGGAAGCTATCCGTTGCCATTCGCTCAAATTCCTTCTCAAACTCCAAATCTTCGATGGTTTTCTCCACTGGCATCGGCATAATCACCGGGTCAAAGTCCTGATTCAAATCACCCTCGTCATACTCGTCAATGATGTCGTCGTCATTCAGGCCGTCCTCCTCGTCGTCTTCGTCTCTTTGAATTCGTGGATTCTCGTCGTCATCCTCTGAATCACCAAATGCTTCCGATGTACAATCCTCTGTCATGGTATCGTCCTTATCTGTGTCATTTTCTTGAATGGTCTTAAGACTGCGCTCGTCATCGTCACGGGGGTTAAACAACTGTGGGTAGACTTTTTTCGCTATGTTCTCTATTGCTTCCTTGGCTGCATCGTAGCTGGATATCAGTTTCAATTTAGGTCGAAGATTTTTGAAGCATTCCTGAAAGTTTGTGTAGTGAAATTTATTAATACTTTGCTTTCTCTATATAATATTTGTGGTTTTTTTATTCACCCCATTTATCTTATCCCACTGTACCTTATTTAAAATAAAATTGTTCATCTGAAAACACGACTTGTGCATATGCGCAGTCAAATAATTAGTCCGTTATTTTCTAATTCTTTCGCAATGTACTTCGTTTCAAAAGATTCCTCTGTTTTTAAGATCCAACATGACTAATACCTATGTATAAGCCTAGAAGACCTGTGCGCCACCACTGTTAAAAATGAATCGGCGCCGCCGAATATTTTTACCACGCCGATGGCTATTGAAGGATTGTTAAAACAGTAGGTTTACTGGTATACCAAATTTTGTTAAAAGTGCATTTTTACTGGTAAGTTCATCCTATCGGAAATACATATTTTCAGTTAAGTTCATATTGTATTTCTCTACTTCCATGGCATGCAGCAACTATAGGACGGCGACCTAACCACAACTATAACTAGCATTCAGTTGATTTTGCTCAGAGAAGCTCGGGCAAACTTAAAAAATCTACTATGTCTAAAAACTTGATTTGTGCAATTGCACAACATGTGAAAGATTTATTTCGGAATTGTATTTTAGAGGGTAACCACTTCCTTCTGTGGGGTTTGATCCCACCAAACCAGTACGCTTGACAAGCGCCACCATCGTCCTCCGCAGCTCAGAAGGCTACTGATGAGATCAAATTTTCGACACCAGACACGTAGCCGAACCGAAGGAAGTGGTTACCCCAATACATTTTTCGAACTAAATCTTTCACATTTTGTGCAATTGCACAAATCAAGTTTTTAGACATAGTAGATATTTTTAAGTTTGCCCGAGCTTCTCTGAGCAAAATCAACTTTTCAGACAGAGTTTCAGACATACATAGTAATTAATTTCCACATCGGGTGGCTTATACCCGGAATATAGGCAATTAACTTCCCGCAAAGCCTTTGCGTAACCGAATCGCGAATTTCTGGATCTTGACATTGCACTGATCTCTCAGTGCATCTACGAGGTCTCCGGCCTCGGTTATGTCATCCAGGCTCTTGCACTGGATGCTCGACACTGGGGATAGGGCTCTAACTTGAACCCCATTTCCCAGGACCTCCTCTGTCAACTTTTTATACTCAGAACTCTTCTGAGCAGCATCCTGCTTCAAGACGAGAATCACCCCTCCTTTCCGCGTTCGACGGATACAGTTAACATCTCCTCCTAGACTAGAGAGCTTTTCGTTGCATCTCATAGTCTTCAAGACGTCGGAGTAGCTTTCATCGTCAGTCTTGACGATAATCGCCTCACCTCTGTCTTTTCGCTTACTACTGCCATTGAAAGGCGCACCCTTTTCTCACGGACTCTGCCCTTCTTATCAGTGGCCTGCTCCGCTCCGTCCACGGCAGGTCCTCCTCCCGGCGATCTTCAGTTAAAGAGATTGCCTTTTTAACCCTTGTGTGACTGGCTGGGTACCCGGGTACCTTTTGGAATTCAATTCGCGATATCTAAATGAATTTTCATAGTAGGAGGTTGAAACTCTTTCATATCCACAATAATGACAGCCAAAATCGATTGTACGGGTAAACTGAAATTTTGATTAAGGAGGGGTTCCGACATTTTTTTACCCTTTAAATGGCCGGCCGGGTACCCGGGTGCCCACGAAACTAAAATGCTTATATCTTTTTTGACCGTTTTTAACCGTTTTCAACCATTTTGGGCTCATTCGATTCAGAATTTTGTCCTTTATCATGCTGTTTTGGATTGGACCGGTCCGGACTTTCGGATCACCGGAAATCCGGATTTCTAGGACATGTCCTCCATAGATTGTACTGATTGTGGATTTCGATAGGTAAATAGCAATATGGGTATCAAACTTTGATATTTCATCAGCAGGTTGATTTTTATTGATTTGGGTCCATCAGACGCAGATCTTCAATTGGCCATTCCAGAACAGGTTCCTCGAGGGGTCATAGGTACTATGGACATTTTTCAAGGGAACATCAACAATATGAGTATCAAACTTCTTGAAATTATTTCTAACGTGTGTTCTTGGTGTTGAGTCCGGAGTGGCCATTTTGGAACAAGTTTCCAGGGTGGGGAGGTCGGGGGATGTTTGGTCAAGGTTGGCCAAAAGCATTTCTCATTGGATCCCCAACAATATAGATGTCAAAAATCTTGAAACTTCCACAGCAGGCTGTTGTTTATTATCTTGGTTCTAACAGATGAGTGAAAATTTGAGTGGCTATTTCTGGAGCAGGTTCCAGTGGGGCCAGAAATGGTCATAAATATTTTCAATGGAACCTCAATAATATGGGCATCAAACTTCTTGAAATTGCCTCAGCAGTTGTTTCTGATTGTTTTAGAGCCACCAGACGTGCTGACTTTAAAGTTTCCATTGCAGAACAGGTCCCCGTAGGGTGTTAAGTGGCCATAAATACTTTTCAATATAAATGAAAGATAGAAAGCTGCAGTTTTTTTTGTAATCCGTGTGTTGAGAGCCAAATCATTGCAAGGACCAACCTTTTACACCAGAAGGCAACTAAGTGGATCACTGAAAGCTCCGAAACATCCGGAGAAGTTGCTGATTCTGGAAAGTTTATCCTAGAAAACTGAGACTTTTAGTGTTGTAGCAATGAGCGAACAAAATCAATGCAAAGACTACTCATTCATCCCGGATGGCCACTAAGTGGTTTTAGAAAGTTCTGGAACATCAGGAGAAATGACCAGGTGTAGAAAATTATATTTTGAAGTTGCGATTTTTTTAAAAAATCTATTTTTGGAGTAATGCCAATTCTGGAAATCATAAAAACTATTATTTGTTGTAGCATTGTGAGAGTAAAATCATTGCATGACCAACGCATTGACCACCATTGGTCATCTGGTGCTGAATGTCCGAACACCCATAGTAAAACAAATTCTTTGAAAATCGTCCTAGAATACAGTGGTTTGTTATGAATGTAAGAGCAAAACCCGCTAAATGGTCCTCCGGGAACTCTGAACATTCTGAGAAAAGGGACAATTTTTAAATTCATCCTCATAAACCATACTGTTTCACAAAACGATTTATGCATCAAAATGAGAGCAATATTATTTCAAGAACCAAACGTTGACCCTGGAAGCCACTATGGTGCTCCAGAAGCTCCGGAATAGCCGAAAAGGTAATCAATTCTAGAAACTCGCCCTAGAAAGCTGCGACTTTTTTTTGTAGTTGTGTGCGATCAAAATCAATTAGAGGATCATTCATTGACACCGTGTGGCCGTTAGGTGAGCATCTGGAAGCTTCGGAACTTTCGAAGATGTGCCAATTTTTAAATCGTCCTAGAAAGTTTTGAGTTTTTAGAAATCGCTTGTTGAGAGATGTAAGAGCATGATTGATGCAATCTAAACGGATAGCCACAATACATCCAATAATGCTGCGACTTTCAATAAATCGTTCGTTCACTTCAAGTGGTGGAATAGATTGGATAGTTCGAAATCGTCTTATGACAAGTGAAGACACTCCACTAGAAGCTCTAAACAACCTTTGACTGACGTATTGTAGAGCTCCATAATTGTCAATCTTGGGTGATGTTCCTCCAGTTTTCATAAACGTTTAGGATTCCCAGGTCCGATTCCACCACGTGCAGCAACTACGAAGTCGCTGGCCTCTATCCGGATCTCTGGTGAATATTGTTTTTGCTATTCTTTCTTCCGACATTCGCACTAATTGACCGGCCCTCTGGAGTTTGCCGTATTTTATACGATTCACAATATTTTCTTCTTTATATACTTGATACAGCTCGTGATTTATGCGTCTGCGCCACACATTTTTTTTAATTTCCCATCGATAATTGTACGTAGCACTTTTCGCTCGAAAACCCCTAAATCTTTCCAGTCCACCTCTTTTTACATCCTAACAAATCAGAGATGCGATTCGATCAAAAAACCCAAAAATACACAAATCAGCTCCTAATAAATCAGCCGAAACCTATATAAAAGTTCATTTAATCATCATACAATGTTCTGTGAAATTGTTCTGTAGCATACCAACTGCCGTTTTTGCAATTCTGAGGTCAATCGAGCAATCAGAACCAATTTCCAGATCGAATGAGTGACGGAGGTGTATTTTCCTATACATTTTGGCTGAAATCCCCATACAAACTTCAAATCAAATGCGCCAGCTTATGCAACAAGCGATTGAGCTTAAATTTTCAGAGATTGATTTTCTCATTCAAAGACACAATCCTGGGGGGTGCCCCGTGTAATTAGACAACTTTTTCTTTCCTGGGCCAGTCTAGTGTTCAGACATTATCTGCCACAGCTAATTTCTTTTCACTGAACCGTACGTTCTGCTTTGAAATCAATAGACAGATGATGAGTCTGCAAGTTGTACTCCCGAAATTCATAAAGGATCATTTTCAGGCTAAATATCTCATCCGTCGACATCTCATCGGCCTTCACGGCCAGACAGGTAGATTTTGAAACTGGAACGACGAAACTGATTAGACTAGCCAGTTTCTTCGTCTACTGAGGGAGCGCATCTAGTTACAGATTTTTGTTTCACACAGATTATCAATGGACTCAGAATGCAAGCCAATGTAGGGAAGGGGGTGGAAATGATGATGCAATCACTCGCCCACTGCAAGCCGAATATACCTCTGTTCGTACGGAATTTATTGGAATTGTTGGGCTAAGGTTCAAGAGGCAGAGGTCCGTCTTGGTTAACGAACTGTCAAAGTTATAGATAGAAAGCAACTGATGGAATTTCTAATTGGATGTAGGAAACGAGCTCTTTAGTTCATTTCCAATTCTAGCAGAAATGACTAGAATAGTCAAGTTGAAGGTATAGGAAAAGAAATGGAAATGGTATGGAAGTCCATTTCCAGTTCTAGCGATTGCTAGAGATAAATATAAAAAAAATACAAAGTAGGAGCAAGGAACGGACCTGGGATTGAACCCACGACCTCCTGCTTATGAGGCAGAAGCAGTAGCTTTATGACTACCAAACCCGTTCTCTTCTCATTCCTTTTTTAATTTGTTACAAAAAAAATTGTTCACGATTACGCAACTGTTGAAAACAAAATGTAAGAAATGGCGATTGCTTCGGGAATTCCGGTATTTCAGGAGGACTTATTGCGCTAATCGGGATCAATGAATGATATTCGCAATCACGCGCTTAGAATCATAAGGGCGTAACTGTTTTGATCGATTTATCTTCGACGAGTTCATGGTTGTAATGAAGGATGATTGCATCTTCTACCTGAAGTAAATATAAAATGGATGAAGAGAAATCGATCAATACAGTTACGCCCCTATGATTCTAAGCGCGAGCAAAGACTCTGCTTCTATACTGATATTACAAACGATTTTCGAAAGTTTCTAGAACGAACTGCAATAATTGACCACTGCTCTGGATGCCTCTGCACTTCTGGAGCACCATTTGGGGACCACCAGGTAGCCCTTGCATTAATTTTGCTCTCATAACAAATGAATTTCAAGAATTCACCACTGCTCCGGATGAATCGGAGCTTCCCAAGAACAATCTTAGTGTGCTTAGATTGTTTATAAGAAAAGTCGCAAATTTCTAGAACAAACTTTCGTAGTATCAGATAGAGGCCACCTAGGATCGAAGAGTAGTGCATGTATTGGTTTTGATGTGACAATGTTAAAACAAACGGTTTATGAAAAGTCACATCTGTTTAGAAGAATTTCTGGAATCGATCATATCTCCGAGTGTCCGGAATCTTATGGTGGGTCTCCTGCTGGTCACCCGGCGTCAATGAGTGGTCCTTGCATTTATTTAGCACTCACATTGCTAGATAAATTGATTTAAAACAATGAGCTCTGAAAATGTTAATGAACATTCTTGACTCCTCAGGGAACCTATTTCTGGAATTGAGATCCGGGGTGAACTTGTTTGATGAGCCTAAATAGATCAGAAATAAACGCTTGAGACAATTTCAAGAAGTTTGACACCCATATTGTTGGGGTTCCAATGAGAAATAATTTTGGCCAACCCCGGCTCCCGGGGAACCTGTTCCAGAATAGCCACCCCTGAGTCAACTTGTCTGGTGAGCCTAGGATCATTAAGGACATACGCAAGAGTTAATTTCATGAAGTTTGATACCCATATTGTTGATGTTCCATTGAACAATGTTCATCGCCACCTACGACCCCTCGAGGAACCTGTTCTGGAATGGCCAATCAAAAATCTGCACTTCTGATGGACCCAAATCAATAAAAATCAATCTACTGATGAAATTTCAAGAAGTTTGATACCCATATTGCTGATTAGCTACCAATACCCACGAACAGAATCATTTATGCAGGACATGTTCCTGGAAATCCGGATTTTTTAGGAATTTTATTGACCGGATCGGTTCACCCTGATAACATCTTGATAGAAGAGAAAATTCTGAATCGAATAAGCCCAAAATTGTTGAAATCGGTTGAAAATTTTCAGAGATATAAGTACTTTAGTTTCGTGGGTACCCGGGTACCCTGCCGGCCTGTTAAGGGTGTTTTTTTGCCGGTCACACAACGGTTAAATTGGTCCTACGGGATGAGCCAGCCTAAGGCTAAAAGTCTCGCTAATTAAGACAAAAACAAAATTGGTCCTTAGCAAAGACGTTAGACGTAGAACAACATTCATGATTTTTCCCCTGATGAAGGCAACAACAATTTGCCGAAACGTTGGGACAGAACTTAAACGGTTGTTCTAAAAAACCCACAGACTGAATAGCCAAAACCTCAAAAATACTCAAACATAAGCAGTCGAACTTTCAATCTACGTAATGTTCTATATTAAAATTTTGGATCCTGATCAAAATTTGTGCTTTTTGGGCATTTTGCAACAAATAAATTCCAATTTTGTACGAGATGTGCCAGCCTTGGGCTGAAAGTCTCCTAAATAAAGATATATAAAAAAAGTTTGAAAACGAAACTGAAATATAGAGCATCAAAAGCACTAAATGTAAGGTAGATACAATAAGGCTTACTGACGTTTAATTATTTTTCTCTTACACGCCAAGAAAGAAGGAAAAAGGCAAAAGAAAGAAGGAAAATGGACGAAAAAAAAGGAAGGAGGAAGACGGTAGGAAGAGGTAAAAAGAAAAGAAAGAAAAAGAAAAAGAAAGAATAAAAAAAGAAGGAAGAAGAAAGAAGAAATAAGGAAAAACGAATAACGAAGAAGGAAGAAGAAAGAAGAAATAAGGAAAAACGAATAACGAAGAAAGAAGAAGGAAGAACCTAAAAAAAGGAAGAAGGACAAAGGAAGAAAGAAAAAAAAAGAATGCTGAAGCAAAACAAAATAAGGAAGAAGCAAAAAAATGAAGGAGGAAGGAAGAAAAAAGGAAAAAGGAACAAGAAAGGAAAAAGAAGAAGGAATAAGGAATAAAACTAAGGACGATGGAAAAATTAAGAATGAAGAATAAAGAAGGAAGAATGAAAAAGGAAGAAAGAAGAAATAAGAAATAAGGAGAAAGGAAAAAGGAAGGAGAAAAAAGGAATAAAAAAGAAGAAAGATGGAAGAAGTAGGAAGAAGTAAGAAGAAACAAGGAAAGAGAACAAGGAAGAAAGAAGAAGTATAAGGAATAAAGGCTAAGAAAGAATGAAGAATGAAGAATGAAAAAGAAACAAGCAAAAAGAAAGAAGGAAGAAGGACGAAAAAAGAAGAACGAAGGAAAAATGAATAATGAAAAAGAAAAAAGAAGGAAGAAAGAAGGAAATAGGACGAAGGAAGAAAGAATAAGGACGGAATGTAGAAGGAAGGAAGAATGAAGAACGAGGAAGGAAGAAGCAGAAATAGAGAAGAACTAAGAACGAAAAAAAAGGAAGTAAGAGAAAAGAAGAATGAAGAAGCAAAAAGGAAAAAGAAGAAAGGCGTAGAAAGACGGAAGAAAGAAGGAAAAAGAAGAAGGAAGAAGGTAGAAGAAAGAAGTAATAAATAATAAAGAAGAAGAACGAAGGTAGAAAAGAGAAAAAAGCAGAAAGAAGGAAAAAGGAACAAGGAACAAGGAAGAAAGCAGAAGGAAGATGGAGCAAGGAAGAAAGAAAAAGGTAGAAGGAGGAAAAAAGGAAAAAGAGGAAGAAGAAAAGAAGAAGTAAGAAGAAAGGAGGAAGAAGAAAGAAGGAAGAAGGCAGGAAGAAGAAGGAAAAGGATGAATGAAGAAAAAAGAAGGAAGAATGAAGCAGGAAGAAGAAATAATGAAGAAAAAAGAAACACTGAAGAAAAAAGAAGAAAGAAGGAAGAATTAAGCAGGAAGAAGAAATAATGAAGAAAAGGAAGAAAGAAGGAAGAAGGAGAAAAGACGAAAGAAAAAGGAAGAATGAAGAAGCAAGAAGGGAGAATGAAGAAGAAAGAAGGAAGCAAGAAGAAGGAGAAAGGAAGAAAGAAGAAGATAGAAGAAAAAAGAAGAAAAAAGGAAGAAGAAAGAAGGTAGAAAGAAGAAGGTAGAAAGAAGAAGGTAGAAAGAAGAAGGAAGAATGAAGAAGAAAAACCCTGATTAATCCACCTAGCGGTGATGGTGCCTTTCTCGTGCATTATAGAAATAGTATTTTGGCCATTACTCTTGAGCCCATAGTCCGATCTGGCCAATTTTCAATAGGAAACAATGGGAGAGTATTCTGCGTCGAATGCAACTTGTTGCGAGTAAATCGGTTAAGGATAAGTGCCTGAAAAATGAGTGACATTTTTTTACTCAATTTTTCTATAAAAATGTGGTATTTTGGCCATAACTTCCGAGCCCATAGTCCGATCTGACCAATTTTCAATAGGAAACAATGGCAGAATGTCCTGCGTCGAATGCAACTTGTTGCGAGTAAATCGGTTAAGGATAAGTACCTGAAAAATGAGTGACATTTTTTTCTGTAAAAAAATGGTATTTTGGCCATAACTTCCGAGCCCATAGTCCGATCTGACCAATTTTCAATAGGAAACAATGGCAGAATGTCCTGCGTCGAATGCAACTTGTTGCGAGTAAATCGGTTAAGGATAAGTACCTGAAAAATGAGTGACATTTTTTGGGTGAGTGTGCACAGACACACACACATACACACACACACACACACACACACACACACACACACACACACACACACACACACACACACACACATCACCTCAATTCGTCGAACTGAGGCGATTGGTATATAACACTATGGGTCTCCGCGCCTTCTATAAAAAGTTTGTTTTTGGAGCGATCATATAGCCTTTACGTATACTTAGTATACGAGAAAGGCAAAAAGGAAGAATGACGAAGAAAGAAGGAAGACTGAAACAGGAAGAAGAAATAATAAAGAAAAAAGGAACAAGGAAAACAGAAAAAGAAAGAAGAAAGAAAAAATAATGAAGAGAAAGAAAGAATGAAGAAGTAAGCAGGAAGAACGAAGAAAACAAAGGGAAGAATGAAGGAGGGAGAAAGAAAAAGGAATAATGACGAAGGAAGAAGGAAGAAGGGAGAAGAAGAAAGAAGAAATAAGAAAGAAGGAAGAATCAAGAATGAAGTAAGGAAGAGGAAAAAAATGAAGAAAGAATAAGGAAGAAAAAGAAAAAGGAACAAGAAAGAAGGAAGGAGGACGAAGGACGAAGGAAGAATGAAGAAGGAAAAAGAAAGAAGGTAAAAGGTAGAAGGAAGAAAGAGGAAGAAAGAAGGAGAAAGGAAGAAGGAAGAGAGAAGAAGGAAGAAGAAAGAAGGTATAAGGAAGAAGGGAAAAGATAAAAGGCATAAAGAAGAAGGAGAAAGGAGAAAGAAAAAGAGAGAAAGAAGAAGGAAGATAGAACAAGGAAAAAGGAAGAAGATTGATGAAAAAAGGAAAAAAATAAGGAAGAAGAAAGAAGAAATAATGAAAAAATAAGAAACAAGAAAAAGGAAGGAAAAATGTAGAAGAAAAAAGAAAGAAGAAAGCATGAAGAAGGAAGAAGGAAAAAGAAAAAAAAGAATCAAAAAGGAAGCAGGAAGGAGAAAGAATGAAGCGATAAGAATGAAAAAATGCAAAAGGGAAAAAAAGGGAAGAATGAAGAAGAAAGCAGGAAGAAGAAAAAGGAAAGATGAACAAGGAAGGAAGCAGAAAAATGAGAAAGGAACAAAGAAGAAGGAAGAAAGAATAAGGGATGAAGACTAAGAAAGAAGGAAGACTAAGAAGGCAGAAGCAAAAAAAAAAGAAAAAGCAAAAAGAAAGAAGGAAGAAGGAGAAAAAAGAAGGAAGAAGAAAATAAGAAGATAGAAGAAGCCAAAAGAAAAAAGGAAGAAGAACGAAGGAAGGAAGAAGAAAGAAGAAGGAAGACGACAGAAAGAAGAATGAAGAAGAAAGAAGGAAGCAGAAAAAAATAAGAAAGAAGGAAAAAAAAAGCAGGAAGAAGAAAGAAGGAAAAATGAAGCAAGAAGAAGAAAAAAGGAATAAGGAAGAAGGAAGAAAACAGGAAAGAAGAAATGAGAATGAAGAAGGAAGAAAGAGAAAGAAGCAGGAAGAATTAAGAATGAACAGGTAGGAAAAAAGAAATCAGGGAGAAAAAGGAAAAAAGGAACAAGGAACAAGGAAGAAGGAAGGGGGAAGAAGGAAGATTGAAGAAGAAAGAAGAAGGAAAAAAGAAGGAATACGAAAACAGGAAGAAAGCAGACGGAAGAAGAGAGATGGAAGAAAGAAAAAGAAAGAAGGGATAAGGAAGAAGGAAGATGAAAGAAGTAAGGAAGAAGGAAGAAGGCAGAAAGAAGAATGAAGAAGAAAGAAAGAAGAATGAAGAAGCAAAAATAATTAGAAGGAATTAAGCAGGAAGAAGAAACAAGGAGGAAAAAACAAAAAAAGGAAGAAGAAACAAGGACGAAAGAAGTAGGCAGATGAAAGAAGGAAGAATGAAGACGCAAAAAAAGAACGAAGGATGAAGGAAGAAGGACGAAAGAAAAAGGAAAAAAGAAAATGAAGAAGCAAAACGAAATATTGAAGAAGGAAGAAACAAGGAAAAGGGAACAAGGAAGAAAGAAGAAGGAAGAAAGAATAAGAAATGAAGAATAGGGACGAAGGAAGAATGAAGAATGAAAAAGGAAGAAGGAATAAGGAAGAAGAAAGAAGGAACAAAGAAAAAGGAAGATGGAAGGAAGGAAAAAGCAAGAAGAAGGAATAGGGAAAAAACAATGAAGAAGGAACAAAACAGAAATACGAATGAAGAAAGATCATGGAAGAAAGAAGAAGGAATAAGTAAGAAGAAGAGAAAGAAGACGAGGAAGGAGTAAAATGAAAGAAGGCAGAATGAAGGAGAAAGAAGGAAGAATTAAAAAGAAAGAAAGAAGAATGGAGCAGAAAAAAGAAAAATAAGGAAGAAAAAAAAAGAAAGAATAAGAAACAAGGACTAAAGAAGAAGTCTTCCTTCTTCTTTCTTCTTGAAAGAAGGAAGGAAAAAGAAAGAACGAATAAGGAAAAGAGAAGAAGGAAAAATTAAGAAGGAAGAAAGAAGAATCAATAATGAAGAATTAAGAAGAAAGAAGGAAGAAGAAAGAAGGAAGAAGAAAGCAGGAAGAAAAAAGAAAAAAAGGAAACTGGATGAAAAAGAAGGAAGAAGGAAGGCGGAAGAAAGAGGGAGAAGAAAAAAGAAAGAAGAAAAAAAGAAGGAAGAAGGAAGAAGAAATAAGAAAGAAGGAATAATGAAGAAAGAAGAAGGAAGCAACTAGAAAAAGGAAGAAGGACGAACGAAGAAGGAAAAGGAAGAACGCTGAGGCAAAACAAAATAAGGAAGAAGCAAAAAAATGAAGAAGGAAGGAAGAAAGAAGGAAAAAGGAACAAGAAAGAAAAAAGAAGAAAAAAGGAATAAGGAATAAAAATAAGGACGATGGAAAAATTAAGAATGAAGAATGAAGAAGGAAGAATGAAAAAAGATGAAAGAAGAAGGAATAATAAAGAAGGAGAAAGGAAAAAGGAAGAAAAAAAGAAGAAAGATGGAAGAAGTAGGAAGGAGAATGGGGGAAGGAAAAGGAAGGAGAAAGAAGAAAGAAGAACGAAGGAAGAAGGAATAAAGAAGAAGATAGAAGGAATAAAGAAGAAAGAAGAAAGAATAAGAAATAAAGAATAGGGACGAAGGAAGAATGAAGAACGAAAAAGGAATAAGGAAGAAGAAAGAAGGAACAAAGAAGAAGGAAGATGGAAGGAAGGAAGAAGCAAGAAGAAGGAATAAGGAAAAAACAATGAAGAAGGAACAAAAAAGAAATACGAATGAAGAAAGACCATGGAAGAAAGAAGAAGGAAGAAGGAAGAAGAAGAGAAAGAAGATAAGGAAGAAGTAAAAAGAAAGAATGCAGAATGAAGAATGAAGAAGAAAGAAGGAAGAATGGAGCAGGAAAAAGAAATAAGGAAGAAAAAAATAAAGAAGAAGAAACAAGGACTAAAGAAGAAGTCTTCCTTCTTCTTTCTTCTGGAAGAAGGAAGGAAGAAGAAAGAACGAATAAGGAAAAGAGAAGAAGGAAAAAGGAAGAAGGAACAAAAAAGAAATACGAATGAAGAAAGATCATGGAAGAAAGAAGAAGGAATAAGGAAGAAGGAAGAAGAAGAGGAAGAAGACGAGGAAGGAGTAAAAAGAAAGAAGGCAGAATGAACAATGAAGAAGAAAGAAGGAAGAATGAAGAAGAAAAAAGGAAGAATGGAGCAGAAAAAAGAAAAATAAGGAAGAAAAAAAAGAAAGAAGAAGAAACAAGGACTAAAGAAGATGTCTTTCTTCTTCTTTCTTCTGGAAGAAGGAAGGAAGAAGAAAAAACGAATAAGGAAAAGAGAAGGAAAAAGGAAGAATCAATAATGAAGAATGAAGAAGAAAGAAGGAAGAAGAAAGCAGGAAGAAAAAAATGGAATAAAGAAGAAGTAAAGAATATAAGTATGAAAGAAGGAAGACAGAAGAAGCAAAGAAAAAGAAGAAAACAAGAAGGAAGAAGGATGAGGAAAGAGGGAAGAAAGAAGAAGGAAGAAGAAACAAGTAAGAAGTAAGAAGAATAAAAGAAGGAAGAAGAGAGATAGAAGAGAGAAGAAGGAAGAAAAAGTAGGTAGAAAAAATAAGAAACAAGAAAGAGGAAGGAAAAATGAAGAAGAAGAAAAAACAGAAAAAAGCAGGAAGAAGGAAAAAGAAAGAAGGAAGAAGGAAGGAAAAAGAAGGAAGAACAAAGCGAGAAGAAGAAAAAGGAGAAAGGAACAAAGAAGAAGGAAGAAAGAATAAGTGATAAATACTAGGAAAGAAGGAAGAAGCAAAAAGAAAGCAGGAAGGAGGAAAAAAGAAGGAAGAAGAAAATAAGAAGATAGAAGAAGCAAAAAGAAAAAGGAAGAAATACGAAGGACGGAAGAAGAAAGAAGAAGGAAGAAGGCAGAAAAAATAATGAAGAGAGAAGGAAGAAGAAAGAAAGAAGAATGAAGAAGCAAAAAGAATTAGAAGGAATTAAGCAGGAAGAAGAAACAAAGAAGAAATAAGTAGACAGAATGAAGAAAGTAGAAAAATGAAGAAGCAAAAAGAAGGAAGGACGAAGGAAAAGGGAAAAAGAAAATGAAGAAGCAAAACGAAATAAGGAAGAAAATAGGAAAAGGGAACAAGAAAGAAAAAAGAAGGAAGAAAGAATAAGAAATATAGAATAGGGACGTAGGAAGAATGAAGAAGAAAGAAGGAATAAGGAAGAAGAAAGAAAGAAAAAAGAACAAAGAAGAAGGAAGAAGGAATAAGGAAAAAGGAAGGAAGAATAAGGAAGCTAGAAGAAGGAATAAGGAAAAAATGAAGAAGGAACAAAAAAAATCCGAATGAAAAAAGATCATGAAAGAAAGAAGAAGGAATAAGGAAGAAGACGAGGAAGAAGTAAAAATAAAGAAGAAAGAAAGCAGAAAGAAGAATGAAGAAGGCAGAAAAAAGAATGAAGAAGAAAGAAGGAATAATGAAGAAGGAAGAATGGAGCAGGAACAAGAAATAAGGAAGAAAAAAGAAAGAAGGAAGAAGAAACAAAGACGAAAGAAGAAGAAAGAAGAAGGAATAAGGAAGAATCAAGAATGAAGAATGAGGAATGAAGCATGAACAATGAAGAAGAAAGCAGGAAGAAGAATGCAGCAAGAAAAAATAAGGAAGAAAAAAGAAAAAAGGAAAATGGAAGAAAGAAGATGGAAGAAAGAATAAGGAATAAAGAATAAAGAATATGTAAAAATGAAGAAAGAACAAGCAAAGAGAAAGAAGGAAACAAGAAGGAAGAAGGATGAAGAAAGAAGAAAAAAAAAGTAGAAGGAAGAAGAAAAAAGTAAGAAGTAAGAAGAATAAAAGAAGGAAGAAGAGAGATAGAAGAGAGAAGAAGGAAGAAAAAGTTGGTGGAAATATGGAAGTAAGGAAGTAAGGAAGGAGTAAGAAGGAAAGGAGATACAAGGAGGAAGAAATAAAGAAAAAAGAAGGAAAAAATAATAAAAAAGAGGAGAGATAGCAGAAGGAAAAAGAGAGATAGAAAAAAGAAAAAGGAAGTAAGATAAAAGAGAAGAAAGAAGGGAGATAGAAAAAGAAAGAAGGAAAAACAAAGAAAAAAGAAGGAAGAAAGAGTGGATAAAAAGGAAGAAGAAAGAAGTAAGACAGTAGATTGAAGAATATAGAAAAAATAAAGAACAAAAAAGGAAGAAAAAATAAGGAAGGAGGAAGAAGCAAGATAGAGGAAACAAGAACCAAGATGGAAAAAGGAAGAAGGTAGAAAGAAGAATGATGAAAGAAGGAAAAAGGAAGAAGAAAACAGGAAGAAAGAAGAAGGAAGAAGAAAGAAGGAAGAAATACTAAGGAATAAGAAAGAATAAGGAAGAAGAAAGAAAACATAAAGAAGAAGGAACAAGGAAGAAAGAAAAAAGAAGGAGAAAGAAGGAAGATAGAAGAAGAAAGAAGGAAGAAGAAAGAAAGTATAATGAAAAATAAGAAGCACGAAAGAAGAAGGAAAATGGAGAAGAAAGAATGAAAAAAGAAAAAGAAGAAAAAAGGAAGAATGAAAAAAAGAACAAGGAACAAAGAATAAGGAATAAAGACTAAGGAAGAAAGAAGAATGAAGAAGTAAGAAACAAATAGAAAGAAGGAAGAAGCAAACGAAAAAAAGGAAGGACGAAAAAAAGAAGGTAGAAAAAGAAAGAAGAAAAAAGAAACCAAATGAAAAAAGGAAGAAAGAAGGAAAAAGAAACCAGGAAGAAAAAAGAAGGAAAAACATAATAAGGAATAAAGAAAAAGGAAGAAGGAAAGAAAATAAGGAAGAAGCAAAAAGAAAGAAGGAAGGAAGAAGGAAGAAGAAGAAAGAAAAAAGGAAGAATAGAAGAAGAAAGAAGAATAAAAGAAAGAAGAGAGAAGAAGGAAAAAGAGTAGGTAGAAAGACAAGGAATAATAAAGAAAAGAGAAAGAAGAAGATAGGAGTAAGAAGGAAGGGAAGAAGAAATGAAGAAGAAAGAAGGAAAAAATAATAAGAAAGAAGGGAGATAGAAGAAGGTGAAAGAGATAGAGCATGAGCATGATTGACCGCCCACGGTCATCTGCACTTCGACGAGAAATCACTGGGATTTTGGATATATGGGGTAGGGAGTGTGGCAGGGTTCGTTTTGGTAAACGGTATGCCGTGTATAACGTGTAAACTGATCGATTTAAAACAAAAGCACAGTCGAACAAACACTAATTATTTTAATTACCGACCGCACAATGCAGAACAAAACTTTGGTGATCGGCCGATCGTTCTGCTTACCGCACAAAGCAGAATAAAATCCCGATGACCGGTCGATCGCTCTGCTAACTGGAGAAACACGTTTGGATGCGAATTGAACCTTCACTTTATAATTCTGTTGCGTGTAGTTTGATCGAGATTATAAATGGAAACAATTATGTGCGCACTAATTAATTTACCACCGACCGCACAAGGCAGAACATAATATTTCGAATGATTGCGTAATCGTTCTGCATGGCAATCAAAAAACTCAAACAAAACCGTACTCGTATCGCAAAACTCGGAGTAATTGGAGTAATTCTTGGAGCGTGGAGAATTCACTATTGAACCGGTGAGAGATTGTTTTCTAAACTCGAACAATTTGCATTTTTTCTCGGATTTCAAATAGTTTGTATTTCGACATTTGAACAATTTATGTTACGGAACTCGGAGAATTTGTTTTTTTTTTTCGTAAAATTTGCTTCTCGGGACGCGGCGATTTTTTACGTGGATGTTGGAATCAATTGAAAGATGTACCGAAATAAATAAAGCAATCAACTCACCAGATAAATTCTTTAAAATTTTGTCTTTTAAATCGATCCTTAGCGAAACACAACATCGTCAGCAGCTCATAATCCGGGATATCGTACATATAGCATTCTTCAGCACAAAAACACGCGGAATATCTATTAACCACATTCTGTTTAGTTGGTTCTTCGGATGGTATATGTAGATCATCTTCAGCTACAGCCGAAACATTGAAAGCGAACGGTTCGTAATTTTAAAATTAAAATTTATAAGAAATATGTTCCAAAAAATTAACACCACGAACACCGAAAAAATTGACTGTGATCCGTCCGACACTATTTGGGGTCTAAATTAATAACTAGACATGAAATTTTCTGTCGCGATCAAAAGAAACACCAATCTAGAATATAACTTCTAGTTGTATTATACCAACTAGAAATAGTTTTTGTTTAAAGAGGCACTCTAGTCAACCATCAGCCGAAATTGCAAACCGCCGATGCAAGTGCAGACAGAAATAACACGGGTGCTAAAAAAAATGACGTACACTTTCACGCACGAAAGAGGTGAAAGAGATAGAAGACAGAAAAAGGAAGACGAAGAAAAGGAAGAAAGTAGAGCGAAAAAGAAAGAAAAAACAGCTAAGAACAAAGAAGGGAGAAAAAATAAGCAGGAATGAAGAAGCAAAATAGAGGAAGCAAGTAGCAAGATGGAAAAAGGAAGAAGAAAGAAGGGAAAACTTCTCATTTTTCACGCTTTGTTTCTTACTTCTCATTCGGCCTAATGACCTTCACCCTAACGGCCTTCGGCCTAATGGCCTGACACCGGAATAAGTTATTTACAAACTACTAAATCATCAAGCCCAGATTTACTAAAAGATCGATAAGATCTTTGCTTCTCCTTTCGACGGACGTGCGAAAACACTAGTTAGGTGATTGTATAATTGATCCGGTGGCGAATTTAAATGTGTGGCTTTGATAAATAATCACCCTAAATAGGCTTTTTACTTTTTAGAGAACAAAAAAAACGATGTAGGTGTTCACAACGAGAATGATTTCAAATTTAAAAATAAATTGCAGAATATAGTGACCCCCAAAGACCAGCGTACCCAAACAATTAGTGCCCTCTTCGTTCATTATCTTTCATAAGACTTTCATAAGAGCTATTTCTGTTTGAAAAAAAATCAATTATCGCCACACAAATGCTCCAATTCTCAAATTTAATTTTGTGCATACAGGGTGATTGCGGTTAGTTGTCAGTAAAGTGAAATCAAACTTCAATTATAATTAAAGTATTTACATAACCTTTGTAAATTTCATGTTGAAATGAACTTTTATTTATTGGAGCGGACACAAACTCTTAAAATTTTCAAAACAAAAAAAGGAGCTGGCACGCAATAACTGATTCTTAATATTTTGCAACATTACTTCTTTTACTTTTGGCGTAAATCGGAGATTTCAATCTATGTGATAAGGTTCCGCAGTGTTATATTTTTAAGTGTGTAATTGATAACAGTTTGGTTTATGTGGTCTGAAATTTTTAATACATTTTTTTGCAATTTCGATTTAAAAACCATTATTTTGGTTGAATCGAAAGATAACTCATTAAAAATACACAAGTATTGAGAATTTCATAACTTTACTTTCAAAGAAAAAAAAAGCGATAAATGTAACTTGAGAACACAAAACAAGCTTAAAGATTTCAAACACTGACAAGCAATCCTACTCACTAGGGTGGTTCAAAAAATCGATTTTGCTCCACAGTGCTCATCTGATTCTTTATCATGTTCTGAGTGTCCTCTGAAAATTTGAGCTCATTTGGATTAAAACTGATTTAGCACAAGTCGTTTCAAGTTTGCATGCAAATTAGTATGGGGAAATTTATTTTATCATTGTACTGTTAATGACGCTTCCCCATTAAGCGCAGGTTAAAAGAAAACCTACATAGCTAGAAGGAATACTCAACAGCTTTCACCCAACGGAAACCGCATGTTAATTAATTGCCCCAATAATTAGTAATCGATTTTAAGACAGAATGCGAATCTTTAGTCATGATCGTTAAACTTCTTTGAGGGCATCACTGAAATGTGCAGTGCAACATAGTAGCCTGAATTTGTGTGTGCTATCTTTCGCGCCACGAGCAGCAATGTTGCCTGTTGAGGAGTTATGCAATTAGCTCCAGAAAACCACGGTATAGATTAAATTCGATTACTAATTATTGGAAAGTTTAATTAAGATGCGGTTTTCAGTGGGTGAAAGCTGTTGAGTATTCCTTTTAGCTATATAGGTTTTCTTTTAACCTGCGCCTAATGGGGAAGCGTCATTAACAGTACAATGAAAAAATAATTTTCCCCATATTAATTTGCATGCAAACCTGAAACGGCTTGTGCTAAATCAGTTTAAATCCAAATGAGCTCAAATTTTCAAAGGACACTCAGAACCTGATAAAGAATCAGATAAGCACTGTGGAGCAAAATCGATTTTTTGAACCACCCTACTACTCACCCTGTACATAAACTCTTCTTGAATTCGACATAAGTGATATTTTCTTGCGGCAGTCTGAACACCTCATAATTATTCTGTTTCTATATCCTCTCACTTTACAATTAGTGATAAATAGCTCAAGCTGAATAGACTATAAGCGATTTTTGTTTTTTTTTACCCAAAAGAGGATATGTCCACCCTAAGAATATCATCTAACAAGCCTAAACATAATAAAAATATACAGTATGTACATAATCATGAATACCATCGTTCTTACCTTATACATATGGTCAATCAGAATAGGAAAGAGATCCTTATTCGTTTCACTGGTAAATATCGGGTCGGATTTTTTAAACCAGTAATAGTGCTGGAAGAATATCAGAAAATAATCCAGCCCCTTGCGACTCGATGCACTCGTGAAGTACTGTCCACAGGTGTCCAGCAGGACACAAACCAGCTTGAGCCGAAATAAACTACCGGGAGGATCAACTTCCGAGGGTGTATCGTGGCTGGTGCTGACTCCCAGCGAAATAATCGAGTAAAGCGTGTTCAGTACGTTCTTCGATTCCACCAGGCGGTAGTTATAAAGCTCTCCAAGGTACTTGGCCATCGCAATCCGCCGCTGGGCAAGTTTTGTGTCGTGAATTTCCAACCCAGCACGGATGTCTTCGAACACTGCGTCGATCACTTTGACGACGGCTTTCTCCTGATAGGAGCTCAAACCGGAAACCAAATCCGCCAAGCTGCGAATCAAATGGTACCGGATACTGTAAGCCTTCGAAAGACACTTGACCGCGTAGTCGTGGATGTCTTTATCTTCCCAGTCGAGACGACGCAGAAGTTTGATCATCTTATCAACGTTGGATTTGTTCAGCTCCTCGAAGAGCAAGTGTCGAATGTAAGTGTGGAAAAGCGGGCGAATTTTTCGCTGAATACGCATTCCTTCCGGTTGCTTAACAAAATAGTAAGCGGTTTCCACCTGTTGTGCGTGTCGACTATCCATCGTGGTGTTCGTTTTGAGGCGCATCATTTGCTCGAGATACACGTTGGTCCGAAGACGACTATCCCTATAATAAAACTTCTGTTAGACAATCCAATGCTTCAACAGAATTCAACATCAGTATATAGGCGAATTATGTTACTTAAATCACAACTTACTTCAAATTGTACAGATAAATTCCACAAACTTCCAAGAAAGCGCACGTCATTTCGATGTGATGATGTTGAAAGTTGTGCAGCAAACACTTCAAACAGAACAGTGCTTCAATTTTGTTATATAAGCCAAATTTTACCAATTCTCCGATATATCGAACCACTTTGATCTTGGTCTCAATGTTAATTTGATCCTTCTTCTTGATCTGATACTTAAAGTCGACTTTCAACATTTGGCACAAATCTACTGCTACGTCCGCCGAAACCAGGTTGATGATTGCCACCAATCTGGCGTACATTGGAAGAAGATCCAACCGGGTCCTCTGTACGCCGAAAAGAACTTTCACTAGTCTTTTCCTGTTGTTTTTCGTATTCAAACTCAGTAGAAATTCGATAGCAGCCGAGTCTATCAATTCCGTGTTGACACAATTTTGCAAGTTAGTTATGAATGCTTCGAAGTGTTCCCGGTTGGCGTGATGGTGCGGCGTACTTGGAGCAGTGGTTGGTTCTTCATCAGGTTCCGCGGTCTCGGATATTTCTGAAGGGGGGTCACCCACATCTTCGGAATCTTGCTCCGGTTCAACTTCCATATCGAGTACTTCCTCCGTCATTGCCGGTTCATCGGGGATGACTTCGTCTTTCTTTCCACAGTAGTTTGGAAGAAACTGGCGCAAATCTGGTAGGTTGACATAGAAATTGCGCGTGTCCTCATCACCCCAGGGATCCAAATTTGCGAATTGTTCATCGCCAATGCTATCGATTACCGTCCCTTCAGTTAGGGAAACTTCAACCTCCACAGTGAGTTCTGGTAATGTTTCGTTCAACAGATCCGCCATTGCTTGCGCCGATGCCATTAGCTTGTCGTAGCTATTTTGGAGCATTTCAATTTGCTCTTTCTTGTCATTCGGGACCTCCCCTTTGGATTCTAGCATTTTTCGTCTAGACTTTTCCGCATACTGAAGTTGCTTATGCTCATTCTTCAAGTGCTCACAGAGTGTCTGGTAGTAGTCCTTCAAAAGATTTCTTAAATTCTGCTGTTTATCTGGAGACAGTAGACTTGATGAAGGAATTTGTATATTGAATTGCTTGGCCAAATCCTGTATTTTCTTAGGCACTAATCCAGCATATTCGTCGCCGCAATGTCGACAAAACGACAAGATGATGGACAAGTTACTGTGCTCGTCCTTGTCCTGGGAGATCAGTGCAGTTAAGCACGCACCAAGCAGGGGCAGCCCAACCTTGTTGCTGAATATTCCCACGCTTACCAATTCGCCGTAAAACCTTAAATCAACTCTCATCTTGCTTGGATTTCCAATCTTCTCACCGGCTTTTACATGCAAAACCTTTTGCCAAGTCTCCAAAAAGCTTGGACTAAATTCCGCGTATGTTTGGTGCAGCTTACTGCACAGGGTCAGCGCTGGAACAACATCACTCATTTTCAACTTGGCTTCCACAATCGCTGCACTGACTTCCGATATATACTTGGTCAGGTTCAGTCCGGCCATGTCTTTCAGCAGACCATCCAGCTGCGAAGCGGTGAACTGTTTTAGCTTTTTAACAAACGCCGTATTCTTTTTTAAACTCGAATCACACTTGGTAAAGTACGACTCCTGTGGCCGTTCCGGAGTTACATTCTGCGAGCGCAATTGGCTTTTTTGCTCGTACCTGATCTCAAGTTCTGCCACATAATCTTCCACTTCCTTCCTGGCAGTATCCGAATCGTCAGGAACCGATCCCAATTGTTCTGACGCTTGTTCCGTTTTTGTTTCCGATTCAGGACAAGAGTTTGATGTTGGTTCCATTGTAACGATTTTGTCACTACTGTTTTATGAATTCAGATGAAAACAAATAGTTTTTCTTCAAGGTTTTTCTAAAGAAAACGCGGATTTTCTAAGCACTTCCCTAATAACAAAAGTTTGTTATGATGGTCTAGATTTGACAGCAAACGCCTTGTTTTCTTTAATCAGTGTTGCCATTCATAAAATATAAAAATCTAGAGAAAACACGGCGCGAGAAAAGATATCTTAGTGCCCAAACACAATGTGAACGGCAATGCGGCAGAACGGTAACGGCAAATTTCCAACACATAGAACAATATGGTGCAGCCCACAATGACGGCGCTGCGGCAAAAGTGACATTGTACTAAATTTCAGAAATTTGGAACTTGGCGGAACAGCAAAGCGGTAAACGTCAAACGTCCCAATCAAGATCAACGAATGAGAATGCCTGAGGTACTTTTTAAGATGATTTGTAAACAAATATATTTTTGCCTTAAAATCTGCTCACGAATGTATATATTTTCGAAGAAACAGCAAGTCATGATGCCCTCCTTTTATTATACTAATAAAAGTGAAAATAATGACAATAATGTTACAAAAATAAACTGTTGGTGGCTATTTTGAACTGTCAGTATTGCCTTTGAACCGTTCACATTGTGGGTTGGTTAGCGGCAAAGCGGCAACGGCAGAACGGCAACGGCAGTTTTAGAACAATTCCGCTCTGCCGCAGTTCCGTTCTGCCGCATTGCCGTTCACATTGTGTTCGGGCACTTAGGGCAGGAACTAATAACCGGGACGTGTGAGTCCCGAAGAACCGATTAAAAATTCGTGCAACCCAGATGAGCTCACGAGACCAGCACCGCCAGAGGCGCTAGTGTATTTTACTCATATTATGGTAAATTTATTTGAAAGTGTTTTGTGAAGTGTAGACTTTATTCCTGTCAGTTTTTGTTTATGTTTACGTTTTCTAGCATCAGTCTTTGTTTTTCTCAACGATGGAACCGGAGGCCGAAAGCTACGAGATTCGGAGTCAAATTTATCAAATTTATGAGCTTTGAAGGTGAGATTTTGGCGAGATGGACCATGATTGGTCAACAGACATCACAAAGAAACAAAAAGGTGAGATTTTGCGAGGCTGGTAAAGACAGACCAATGACCAATGTTGCTTATTTTAGCTAAGGCACACAGCTAACATGGAAATTCAACAAAATCAACTGAACCGCGAATGCAGCCTGTTTACCAACGATGGGAAATACGTGATTGGAGCTGGATCATTCATCCCAGAAGATAATCATCCTTGGCTTTACGAATTGTACACAAACATTGCCAGACGTATGAACGTATTTCCGACTCGATGGACTTTAATGTCGACCAAATACAAGGCGTTTACCTTTACAGCGTCGCGTTAGCCATTCTGTCGATTCAACACCCAACGGCTCATATCTTTTCGATAGCTGAAGGCACCTTCAAACTTGAACGAACGATAGGTAGGTTTTGTTGTCGAGATGAAGGAATGCTGTACAGTATGTGAACGTCCGGAGGTAGAACAACGGGGAACATTTCAAACTTGCGAGCGCTTCGTGAGCGAACGATCAATAGTGTTAAGCATCGTATGTTGGTTGGTATTCAGACAAGCGCATATTCAGCAGTCGATTGGCGAAGATAGATTTGCGTTGAGAAAATTCTATCGTCGCTTCGATGAGTTTCGAAACCTCCGAATGTGGAAAATGGAATTACTGGATGATGATCATCTGTTGATCAAATATTCTAGCGAGGACGAAGTTAGGCTGGAGATTCAACAACATCTGGAAGAATACGATAATAGGAATTTACGGCAATCAATACCCGGAGCTTTTGTATCTGTATGAGAACTTCTGTGACAGTTTCAGGAATGCCGACCTGGCACATCAAACGCAATTTATCAGCTCGTTAACGAACAACATCTACAGCAATCTGCTTCATCAGCGTTTTAAGCAAACGATAATCGGGGCACGTGGCGGAGGAGTTCAAATGGCCACCAAACGGATCCTGGCCACCCTGCCAATTAGTGCACAAAGCTACAGCAGCTCTCCATACCTGCACCTTATTTTGTTCAGCTTCGACGACAAATGGGTTTCGGCAATGGAGCGACCTAAAGCGTGCGCCGAGTTTCCCATTCGATTCTTTGCCAGAGACTCTGGCTTGCTCAAGTTCCGAATCTACGCTGGAGTTCAAATTCAACTGCCGAGCTCTGGATCGCGACGGCTGGTGGCGTTCGCGTTCCACCTCACGGAGCCGTTTGCAATCAGCCTGCAGCGGATCAATACGGAATACATTGCCAACTTCCACATACCACATCCGGGGGCACGGATGATAAGGTGATGATAGAATTTTATCGGTAGAGAGTTATTTGTTGACTGATTGTATTTAGTATTAAATATGGTGATAAGAATTTTTTATACTTACCAATAATGAGAGACAAGAGTATAAAATCAAATTTTGGATAACTATTTTTTGTATTGCGGCTTGAGAAGATTTACAACTATTCGTTTTGTAAGTTGGCCCTTTTCAAAAATACTTTACGCCATAACCATATATAGCAGCATGAAAATAATGCAAGTGGCTTCGGCGCGGCGACGCTGCGTTATCGCTTTTTCACGATGCACACTTGCGTCCTTCTCACTTACACGCAGTGTTGAGTAGACGTTACGTGGACATTGGGCCTTATGATGAAAAAGTAGTTGGAAGACGTCTAAAATACCCTAATGAAGCATCCATAAATTACGTAACGTTTGGAGGGGGAGAGGGGGTTGCTCGAAGTGTGACAACCCATACAAAAATTTCAGATGCTTCATACAAAGTGTGAGGGCGGGGGGTCGAAAATGGGCAATTTTTGCGTTACGTAAATCATGAATCTTCCCTAATCGTAATGAAACAACTCGGGCCAGAAAAACGATTCGAATTTTAGGGCCACTCTCTGGTAGAAGAATATTATCTCAAACTAATTTTTAGTTGCCAGGTAGGGATTGTTCAAAAATTATGTCCATCGTTTATTTGGCATTTTGAACCCCCCCCCCCCCCCCTGTCACAAATCACTTGTACGTACAATTCTAAAATATATAATGTTTCGTCTTCTTTGCACACTACTAGACCCCCCCACTCTCCCCCTGTCACAAACTGTCACAAATTCTAGAACCCCCTCCCCTCTCAAACCTTGGACGTAATTTTTGAACGATCCCTAGACGTATCGCTTAGCGGTAATTATATCAACGCAGATAGGCTGCGGTCACAGGGTGCGTTGATATTACCAGATTACCAGAAACTCTATTTATTCAAGAGTTTCCAATTTTTTTGGGTGACATACAAAATGGTTAAACACAGAAAAATATAGGTAGGTATTTTATTTTAATATCCATTTGTGCATACATTTTCTCCCTCGGATATGTTGTCGTGATGGATCGGCTTCCTTACGCCATTAGCACTGAGATGGCAACCAAAGACATCCTGTCGTGGTGGTAGCACATGTTGACTATTTTTGTTTAGAGCCGCATCACGTATCATCTGGTACTGATTTCACGGATGTGATCTAATATATACCGTGTATTTTAGCCTTGAACGGTAGTCCAATAAAGCAGGCCTTGCTTGTTCCTCGGAGATTGGATGATGTGAGATCTCTTTTTTCAGCATTACTCTTCTCATACGTTCCTGATGAGTAGTAAGTAGCTACGCGCTTGAATTTAGCTAGATAGGTAGATATCAATAGAAAATTTGAACAAATATATCGACATAAGTAGGTAATTGAATTTTGGATTAACTGAGTGGAAGATTTATCAAAGGAATCATTCTGGGATTCCAAACGAATTCCTTTCGGGATTACAAAGGTGATAGTTTCTGAATGCCAAAGTGAATATTTTTGGGCCTTCCGCAACTCGCTTCAACTTTCATAAGACGAGAACTCGCGTGTTGTAAAAAGTACAACAGTCCTAAAATCCGTTATAATGAAGCCAATTCAAATGATATGAACGTGATTTTTTCGGGAAAATAATAAAGGGGATATATTCTCTCATTGAGGACATTTTTTTAAGTCCAATGAATCTTCTGCTGGTCCTCCGGAAGATCCGGAACCAACGGAACACTGGTGAAAATAGTCCATCTTCACAATAAATAGCGCAATGTTTCTTATAAGAATTCTAAAAACTCTAAAAACTCTGAAAAAATCTAAATCCATCTATAATCCCATACGGCCCTGAGTCAAGAAAAAAAATGATTTGGAATTATCCCACTGAGCGGCGCTAGTGTACATGAAAATACCAGTTTGGTTTGATATCTCGAGATCTATGGGATTTAGGAAATTTCCGTCTTCTACAAAGATGATCAAGGATTGGAAACCAATATGTTGAGAAACTGTTAAGTTCAGAATTCAGCTGTAAGGCGGCGCTAGTGTATATGAGTTATTAGTTTGGTTAGATATCTCGGGATCTGTGGGAATTAGAAAGTTGCCGTATTCTACAAAGTTGTTCGAAGATTGGAATCCAATATGTTGAGAAGCTAATTAGTTTGAAATTCATCGGCAATGTGGCGCTACTGTATATGAGAGATCAGTTTGGTTTGATATCTTAGGATCTATTGGTTTTGGAAAGTTCCATTTTCTATAAAGTTGTTCAAGCATTGGAAACCCATATGTTGAGAAACTGTTTAGTTCAGAATTGAGCCGTAGAGCGGCGCTAGTGTATATGAGATATATACACTGCCAAAAATATCTATATAAGATATATGTGTCGCCGTTATAAAATTTTGCAATAGCTTCACCCTAATATAATCGATATAGAACCACACATAAATTAAATAATTGCTAATTCGAGACCACACATAAAGTTTATTTGGATATATATTTTATTAGTAGTTCGCGTGGAAAATGGTTATGCGTGCGCTGATATACATCATAAGTTAAATCTATGGATTTTTGCCAATAAATATGTGTGGATTTTTAGTAGTGTAGTGTATAGTTTGATATCTCGGGATCTGTGGGATTTAGTAAATTGCCGTTTTCTACAACGAGTACAGAGAACCAATATGTTGAGAAATTGAATAATTTACAATTCATCCGCAAGGAGGCGTTACTGTATATGAGAGATCAGTCCTTCGATATCTCGGGATCTGTAGGATTTAGAAAGTTGCAGTCTTCTACAAAGTTGTTCGACAATTGGAAATCAATATGTTGAGAAGCTAATTAGTTTAGAATTCACCCGCAAGGTGGCGCTACTGTATATGAGAAATCAGTTTGGTTCGATATTTCGGGATCTATTGGTTTTGGAAAGTTGCTATCTTCTATAAAGTTGTTCGAGCATTGGAAACCAATATGTTGAAATATTGTGAAGTTTAAAATTCATCCGTAGAGTAGTATAGTACATGTGAGACCACCAGTTTGATTATATAACCCCGGAGCTGTGATATTAAAGAGAGTGGCCGTCTTTTTCACAACTGCTCGAGGATGAAAACCATTATTCTGTTTAGTTTGGATTACATCCGCTGGGTGGTGATATATGGATCAAACGGTATTGTTAGATGTCGCAGGATATTTAAAAGTACCGTCATTTACAGTTATTTGGGATTTGAAAACCAATATGTTCAGAAAAGTGTGTCTTATAACTATCGTTACTGCCTCATACATATGATGCCTTGGGTTCAATCTCAGGCCCATTTCATTCACCTACTTTGTATCTTTTTGTATACTTCTCATGTTACAGCAATCGCTAGAACAGGAAATGGATTTCCGTAGCGTTTCCATTTCAATCCTGTACCTTCAACTTGACTAGTCTAACAGTAACTGTTAGTATTGGAAATGCATGCATGCATGCATGCATGATTGACCGCCCACGGTTGCTACTCCGTTATTGCCAGGCCAGCTGTAATTACACAGAGAACCAACAGATGATGCTTGGAACTAGCTTTCAATGTGTAAAAACTGGTGACCTAATATAAAGTAATACCAGCGCCGGCCGTGTCCGGATGCAGGTCAATTAAGGAATGGGTAGGAAAATGTTGACGTGATACTCGCTTTGATGGAAGCTGACGAGTCATCTGCACTTCCACGAGAAATCACTGGGATGTTGAAAAATATGGGGTAGGGAATGTAGCGGGGTTCGTCTTGGTAAACGGCATGCTGTGTATAACGTGTAGTTTAACTATCGCGCACTAATTAGTTCAATTACTGACCGCACTAAATAGAACAAAATTTCGTAATCTCGAGAGCGTTCTGTTTTAGTAACTGTTAGTATTGGAAATGCAAAAAACTTATTTCTTACATCCAATTAGAATTCCGTATTTTGCGTTCCTATCACATCCCAACAAAGTTTTTTAGCTGAAATAGCTTCTTTTTAGCCAAATAAGACCAATATCTCTCGAATTTCTAGTGTGGCTATTATCATCAATGACTACTTTTTAGGTATTATTATGATAGAATTCATTATTCATTTGTTTCATGATATTCATTTGTTTCATGATAGAATTCATTATTCATATTTTTGGGTGCCCAGCCGTTTGGCTGAACGCTGTTTGGCCGAACGCCATTTGGCTGAATGCCGTTTAATGCCGTTTGGCCGAACAGTTAATAAAATTGACCTTCTCTTTTCCCTTCTCCTTCTTACTTCTTCCGTCTTACTTTTTCCTTCCTTTTCCTTTCTTCCTTCTTCATTCCCCTTTCAATCTTCTTTCTTCTTCCTTCTTTCTAATTCCTTCTTCCTTCCCCCTTCTTCCTTTTTTCTTCTTTCTTCCTTCCTCCTTCTTCTTTCTTCCTTCCTCCTTCTTTATTCCTTGTTCCTTCTTCCTTTTTCCTTCTTCCTTCTTTCTTCTTCCTTCTTCTTTCTTCCTTCATCCTTCTTCTTTCTTCCTTCTTCCTTCTTCTTTCTTCCTTCTTCCTTTCCTTCTTTCTTTTTCCTTCTTTTTTCTTCCTTCTTCCTTCTTCCTTCCTCCTTCTTCCTTCTTCCTTCATTCTTCTTCCTTCTTCCTTTTTCCTTCTTCTTTCTTCCTTCTTTCTGCTTCCTTCTTTCTACTTCCTTCTTTCTCCTTTCTTCTTCCTTCCTTCTTCTTCCTTCTTCCGTCTTCTTTCTTTCTACTTCCTTCTTTCTCCTTTTTCTTCCTTCTTCCGTCTTCTTTCTTCCTTCTTCCTTCTTTCTGCTCTATTCTTTCTACTTCTTTTGTTTTTCTTTTCTCTTTCTTTATTCTTTCTTCTTCTATGGTTCTTTCTTCTTTCTCTTTCCTTCTTATTCGTTTATTCTTCATTCAGAGAATTTCAACTATTCGGCCAAACGGCATTCGGTCAGATGGCGTTCGGCCAAATGACCCTTTCGGCCAAATGGCATTCGGCCAAACGACATTCGGCCAAACGGCATTCGGCCAAATGACCCTAAACCATATTTTTGGGCTATTATTATATCTTTGGCGAAGGTATACAATATTTGATGGTAAAGAGCATTGACTAACTTCCTGGTCATTATCAGAAATGGTTTAGAAAAAATCGTCTAGGACGAACTGTATAATACGACCATTCACGGACGTTCCTGATTTGCGGAAATGGCCGTCTGGTGGCCACCTGCGGTCGTAAATTCTGCGAATTAACACTAAAATCACCATCTATATGTCTTAGAAAAAATTGCGCTACTCTAGGACGAATCATCTAAAATGACCATTTTACGGGTTTTCCAAATTATTCGGCCGCCTGGTGGCCACGTCTTTGAAATATCTACAAGATCACCGTCAGAAAAGGTTTAGAAAAAAAATGAGCTGCTTCAGGAAAAACTTTCCAAAATCATAATTTCTACGGTCGTTCCGAATTATCCAGAAGGCCATCTGGTGGTCATCTGCGGTCATAGCAGAGTAATGACTAAGAATTTCATCTAATATCACCGTCAGAAATGGTTTAGAGAAAATTGCGCTGCACTAGGACGAACTTCACAAAATTACCATTTTTACGGATGTTCCGGATTTTCCGGAAGGCCGCCTGGTAGCCACTCCGGTCGTAGTAGAGTAGGGGCTGTATATTAACTCGAATATCACCGTCAGAAATAGTTTACAAAAAATGCGCTGCTCTAGGACAAACTTTTCATAATGACCATTTTTCGGACGAAATGGTTTAAAAAATGCACTGCTCTAGGACAAACTTTCCAAATTGACAATTTTTACGGACGTTCCGGATTATAAGGAAGGCGTCTGATGGCCACCTACGGTTATAGCAGAATAAGAACTGTGGAATTTCTCTAAAATCACCATCAGAAATAATTTATAAAAAAATTGCGCTGCTCTGGGACAAACTTCACAAAATTACCATTTTTACGGACGTTCCGGGTTTTCCGGAAGGCCGCCTGGTGGCCACCTGCGGTCATAGCAGTGTGAGAAATGTGTTTTAGCTTATACATGCCCATCATAAATGGTTTAGAAAAAATTGCGCTGCTCTCGGACGAACTTTCCCGAATGATCATTTTTACGGACGTTCCGAATTATAAGGAAGGCCGTCTGGTGGCCACCTACGGTTATAGCAGAATAAGAACTGTGGAATATCTCCAAAATCACCATCAGAAATGGTTTAGAAAAAATTGCGGACGGACTTTCCAAAATGACTATTTTTACGAACGTTCCGGGATTTCCGGTGGCCACCTGCGGTCATAGGTGAGTGAGAATTGCGAATTAACTCCAAGGTTATAGAAATGATATAGAAAAAACCGCGTTACTTTAGGATGAATTGTTAATGAAATAAATAAATAATTCATTACTGGTCACTTTTCCCAGTGCACCTGAGCCTTTTATTTAGTTATATTTACCCGAGCCTTCTATCGAATCATTTTCATTATCTTTTCAATTGATGAAGAACTATTTTTTTGAGGAATACATGATGGTTTGGTGCAAATTAGTCAACTGACTAAAAAGTTATCTCATTTTTACTCAATGTGTTGTACTTTTTACAACGGTGCGAGTCCCGGAAGGTTAAGTAATTCCAAAGTGAATCCTTTTGGGATTTCAAAGGGAAACCTTCAGGGATACCAAAGGGAATTCTTTAGGGATTCCCACCGTAATCTTGGGCAATTTTCTTTGAAATCACGGAACGATTTTTTTCGGAATCCTGAAACCATTCCCTTCGGAATGCAGCAAGGATTCTCCTCGATTTCCAGCAATAATTTTCTTTGGAATCTCATAATGATTCTCGATGCCATCCCATAAGGGTTGCGTTTGTAATTCCAGAATGGGTTTCTTCGGAATTTCAGAAGGGTTCTCTTCGGAATCCGGGAAATGTTTCCTTTGGAATCTCAGAATTCCCTTCGTAATCAAGGAAGGATTCTCCTCATGATCTCGGAACGAATTCCTCATGAATCACGGATTGCATCCATTCGTATTCATAGAACGATTCCTTTCGGTATCCTGGAACTATTCCTATCGGGGTCCTGGAACGCTTCCTTCCAGAATCCAGGAAGGATTTCCTTTGGAATCCCAGAAGGTGTTCCTTTGAAATCTCAGAAAGTGTTTTTGGAATCCCGAAATGATTACCATCGGAACAGGAACCAATAACCAATGATGGTGTGAAAATTATTTTAGATAAAAATCATTATGACTTTTTCGCTACATCCGAAACCAACCTCAAATCCTCTTCTCCCAGTGGTTCAATTCATGTACCAGGATTTAACTTTTTCAAACATACATTATTCCGGACGTGGCCGAGGGACAAGAGCATGTTGAGGAGTTGGAATGTACGTACAGAAAGACTAATGTGATCATGAAGTCCACGCATAATCCTGATCTCCCAATCACCACACGCACCGAATACCTAGCTTTTCAAGCCAAAATCAGAGAACTCAACATCTGTGTGTAATCTGCGAAGGGAGAATATTAACATCTTCGTCAAAGGCCATCACCAGCTACAGACAGATAATCCTATTGATGCAACTGCGGGGGCCCGCCATTGCATGGCTATTGACCATAGGGCTACTGGATTTTCCTTTCGTCATACCGATGTTAATGCTGTCTGCTTGAAGCTTTATGAAATCCAAACCAATGCCACCGGTTCAGATAACATCCCAATTTCCTTCATCAAGTTACTATGTCCTTTCATCCTTCCGCTACTATCATATCTCTTCAATAACATCATCGACTTCAAAATCTTCCCGAATATCTGAAGAAAAAAGCCAAAACCCCTATTGCCAAATCATCCAATCCATCTTAGCCAAAAGACTTCCGCAAGATCGCCGTCTTACCAGCCATCTCCAAGGTTCTTGAGAAGGTTCTTGGTGAAGCAAGATAGAGATAATTGATCGATGCAATGTTTTCCATGAGCATCCCTATTTTGAACATGTATAGAGAAGTAGAGAACAACTCTCGCATTATCCCTGTCCTTCATTCCATTATATAACTGGTTCAGTTTTCGATCGTTCCAACTAAGCTTATATGTAGATTGTAGAAAGGGAGAATGTAAACAAATGAGGCAGTAGAATAAATCCGTCGCGGAGTACACATCGTCAGTGTTTTCGTCCGGCAATACAGTAGTTGAGTGTTCGCGTAATAAATTATTGGTTTTTGTTAACTATTAGTCCCGGGTTTCTTAAGTGTCCGAAAGTATACGCGACGGCGCGAACATTTTGGTCCACATCGAACCGGATACATTCCTTGGTATCGGGCACTTACGGACACGAAATAGCGAGTTTCCAAGTTCAAGATAGCAGTTTTGTTGATGGACTGCTGTGTGGTGGAAATACAAAACAGACTATAAGTGCGCGAAAGTCGTCTGTAAAAAATTGTACGGCTCGGAAGACTGAAGAAAGTGCATTTTCCTTAGAAAAGTGCTAAATTGAATAAAAGTCTGACGGAAGGTCAGTGAAGGTTCTATTGGCGCCATAGCAAGCTGGAAGGAGAATTCAACTGACGCCATTTCCAAGGAGAACGTATTGTCTAGTGACGAAACGGCGGCTCAGGACGAAGAGCAATCAACCTGGAAGTGGACATATTGGATTCATCGAAGGGAAGTAGCTTATGTCTGTGAGGTGCCATCTACTTGTGGCTAATAAAGATAATTGAAGTGCATGCGAATGTTTCCTTTCCTTTCTGTGCATAGCCTTGTGGTTTTCTCCTACTAGCTTTAAGTTGGTCTCGGTAGTTTGCTGGATTTGCTGACTGTTCTTCTTCTTGGGTTGTATTCCCCTCGCTGCAGTCTGTTTGTCACGCAGTCAATCAATCGCGATTTGTGGAACGTCGAGTCGATCGGGAGTGTTTTTAAAAAAAAAGTGCTTGTTATTTTTGATTGTCTGATCAATTACAATCTTGGTACTTGATCACAGTGAAGTTCAGTGAAGCATTTAAATATGCCAGAGTTACGTGAATTGACCAAACGAGAACGGCGATTACTCTCTACATTGGGAGGTGTGGAGAAATTTGTGACCAACTATGAGCCTTCCCGTGACCAAACGCAAGTCGTAGTACGTTTGCAAATGTTGGAAAATGCGTGTAAGGAATTCTACGAGGTACGGGAGCAAATTGAGCTGATACTGGACAAAGCAGGCGAAAAAGGTGATTCCGAGGAGGCAACTAAACTGAAGCAGGAAGAGGAAAGTGATCTAGCCCTTAGCAATTTTGAAGATCGATACTGTATAGCAAAGGCTAGTTTATTGGCGTGGAAATCCCCATCCACATGTCCTGGAGTTGGTCAGCATGATCGTTCTGATGCATCATTTTCGAAAGTGAAACTGCCTGAGATTCGCCTTCCTTCATTTGATGGGAAGATCAAGGAGTGGGTCACATTCCGTGATAGCTTTTGCAGCCTCATTCACAGTAACAATCAACTCAGCGACATTGACCGATTCAGTTATTTGAAATCCGCCCTGACAGGAGAAGCCCTACAGGAAATCGAGTCAGTAGAGCTTTCATCTGCTAACTACAGCGTTGCGTGGAAAGCATTGGAGTCCCGCTACGAAAATAAAAAATTGATCGTGAAAGCGCATCTGGATTCTCTTTTTGCATTGGAAGTTTTGAAACGAGAGAGCTACGAAGGGCTGAACAACCTTGTGGGTGCATTCGAGAAAAATCTACAAATGCTTCAGAAGATCGGTGAGCAAACTGAGGGATGGAGCACGATTCTAGCATATATGGTATATTCTAGACTGGATCCTGCCACCCTTCGGCAATGGGAAACTCACCATAATTCTAAAGATGTACCGAAATACAACAGTTTGCTTAATTTCTTGCGAAGTCACTGCTTAGTTCTGCAGTCAGTTAACCCAGTGAATTCCAACTCCGATCAACGTCCATCAAGGCCCTCTTTTTGTCATACTGTCGTCAAATCCTTTGGTAAGTGTCCATTCTGCAACGAACCGTGGCACTCTGCGTTTGTGTGCAGTACATTCCAACGTCTGCTAGTTCCAGAACGCAACGAAATGGTCTTTAAAGCGAAATTATGCCGGAACTGTTTGAACCCTGGACACTTTGCACGAAACTGTGAGAGAGGAGTCTGTCATCACTGCGAGCAGAAGCACCACACTCTTCTCCATACCGCTCCTGCTAGATCCTCCGTTCCACAATCGCAGTCAATACCTTCATCACAAAACAAACGACGACAAGATTCCAGCACATCAAACCCGAACCAACCAACACAAATAGCTAGCACATCCACGCACATTGATTCGCAAGAACAAAGCACTTCAATACATGCCACAGATACAGCCACAAGTCAGACACACGTTGCACTACCAATCACACCAACACAGAACATACTACTGTCTACTGCACTAGTCAAAATAAAGGATCGTTACGGCAATTCAATGTTAGCCAGAGCACTGTTGGATTCGTGCTCTCAACACTGCTTAATGACGAAAGAGTTTTCAACCCGACTACACTTCCACGAATTTCCGTCATATCTTTCTGTTCAGGGCATCGGAATGTCTACAAGCAATTCGAATAGATTAGTTCGTGCGATTGTTAGTCCTAGACTGGATCACATTTCATCGTTCGTGCAAGAGATGCAATTCCACGTCCTTCCACGGTTGACAGTGTCACTGCCGACGGCATTGTGCAACCCAAGCGGATGGAAGCTTCCTGAATCTTCTTTGTTGGCCGATCCTCGTTTCTACGAACCCGGCCCTGTAGACATCATTATAGGTGCTGAGTTTTATATGGATCTCCTGAAAAAGGAACAGATGAAGGCGACTGAAGGTGGTCCGACGCTTCAGGATACTGAATTGGGATGGATTGTCTCCGGAAAAATTCAAGAAAATACTTCCAGTGAATCACGGTCACTAGCCCTGGTCTGCTCGAGCTCACAACTACAAAACCAACTTGTGAAATTTTGGGAGCTAGAAACCTGTCGTAGTGAGAGTACGTTTTCTATTGAAGAGTCAGTCTGCGAAAATTATTTTGAACGAACGACGGTCAGAGATGATAATGGAAGATTCATCGTAACATTGCCGAAAAAGGAAGGGACTCTCAACCGATTAGGCCTATCGGAGGCAACAGCAATCAAACGGTTAATTGGGATGGAACGACGCTTTACCACAAATCTGGAGCTAAAGAAGATGTATGTCGAATTCATCCGTGAATACATCGACCTTGGGCACATGAGAAAAGTTAGTGAAGATGCAAGCGATGCCACCATGAGGTATTATCTGCCACATCACGCTGTTCTTAAGCCTGCCAGTACAACCACGAAGCTACGAGTGGTTTTTGATGCTTCGTGCCCCACTTCATCTGGAGTTTCACTGAACGATGCTCTAATGGTAGGTCCTGTCGTACAGGATGATCTGACAAGCATTATTCTTCGCTTTCGCATGCATCGTATCGCTGTAAATGCCGACATCGCCAAAATGTATCGGATGATAGGAGTTCAGAGTAGAGATTATCCGTTGCAGAGCATTAAGTGGAGAAATGATGCTTCTGAACCAATCAGTACTTACGAATTGACCACTGTGACTTACGGTACATCATCTGCACCATATTTGGCTACCAAATGCTTGCAACGCCTTGCGGATGACGGAAAAGCGACCCACCCAATAGCATCTAAAGTGATCAAGAAAGATTTCTACGTTGATGACATGCTTTCTGGCGTAGACACTGTCGACGAAGGTCGGAGTTTGATACGTGACGTCATCGAGCTGTCAGAGTCAGCTGGTTTCACTCTACGGAAATGGAATTCAAACAGCAAAGAGCTTCTTGAGATAGTTCCAGATGATATGCGAGATAAGCGCTCAGTATTGGAGTTGGAAGCAGGAACCACTGTCAAAACTTTAGGTCTTGTATGGGAACCCGACTCGGACATTTTTCGTTTCACCTTTCCTTCGTTCAATTGGACAGCATCAATCACGAAACGCGTGGTTATCTCCGATGTTTCTCGGCTCTTCGACCCTCTTGGTTTGGTTGGCCCAGTTATTATTCAAGCAAAGATTTTCATTCAGAATCTTTGGAAGGAATGTTCGGACTGGGATACGCCTCTTAGTTCCGACCATCAATCGCAGTGGAAAGAATACCGACGAAACCTAGCAGGGCTTGAAAACCTCACCATTCCTCGGTGGGTGGGAACTGGTCGCAATATGACCTCAGAGCTTCATGGATTCTGCGACGCATCGAGTAAGGCTTACGGAGCTTGCTTCTACGTTCGAACGATCTCCGAAACGGGGGAGGTGTGTGTAAGATTACTGACAGCGAAATCACGTGTGGCACCCTTGATAATTTGAAGAAAGGAAACAAACGACTCTCAACACCACGACTAGAGCTTTCAGCTGCCCTACTTCTAGCCCATCTTTATGAGAAAGTCCAAGGCAGTCTGGGCATGGAAATGAAGTGTTTTTTCTGGACAGACTCCACGATCGTAAAATGCTGGTTAGAATCATCGCCGTCGAGATGGAAGCAATTCATTGCAAACAGAGTTTCAGAGATCCAACACATCACAAAACATGGTGCTTGGAATCACGTAGCGGGTTTGGAGAATCCTGCAGACATTATTTCACGAGGGATGATCCCTGCACAATTGCAGTATGAATCTCTATGGTTCAATGGCCCATTTTGGTTAAGGACAGAAGAACATCACTGGCCTTCTGCCCAACAGTTTCATGAGGAGGATTTCGATCCCTTGGATCTGGAAGCTAAGAGTATAACGACAGTCCTACCAACGGCTTCTCCGAATGAATTGTTCACATTGAAATCAGCATATTCCGATCTCCTACGCCTCACTGCTTGGATTCAAAGATTTTGCCGCAACTCTAATCCGACTAATCATAATACCCGCTGTACTGGTCAGCTCTCGTTAGAGGAGTTAAATGGAGCGCTGTGCACCCTGATACGTCTTGCCCAACATGAAGGTTTTCCGCAGGAAATAGCGGATCTGTCGAGTGGTAGAGGAGTACAAGAATCGTCCAAACTTTCAACTTTGCATCCGGAACTCAGGGAGGGATTACTTTGCGTTGGTGGTCGGCTTCGCCATGCTTCAATTGCAACCCGTCGAAAACACCCATATATCCTCGATTATCAACATCCGTTCACATACATGATCGTAAAACACTACCACCAAAAACTGTTGCATGGAGGGCAGCAGCTAATGATTTCGTCCATTCGAGAACGTTTCTGGCCAACTAATATTAGGAATCTAGTGCGGAAGGTTATTCATAACTGCGTACCATGCTTCAGAGTGAAGCCAAGAGTTCAAGACCAGATTATGGCAGATCTGCCACCCGAGAGAGTCACCCCTTGTTCGCCGTTTCAACGGGTAGGAGTCGATTATTGCGGTCCATTCCAAATAGCCTATCCATACCGCCGCAATCGCCCTGTGAAAATCTTCATTGCCGTTTACGTCTGTCTAGTAACTAAAGCTGTACACCTGGAACTAGCATCAGATCTCTCTGCAGAAGCTTTCATAGCCACCTTGAAACGCTTCTGTTCCCGGCGTGGAAGACCAGAGATGATTATGTGCGACAATGGAACAAACTTTGTTGGTGGCAGGCGACGATTGGAAGAAATGCGTCGTTTGTTTAATAATCAGAGCTTCCAGGAAAGTATCATCAGGCACTCTGCGGAGGAAGGGATCAAATTCAGTTTTATTCCATCACGCTCACCAAATTTTGGGGACTTTGGGAATCAGCAGTTAAATCGTTCAAACTGCTTTTCAAAAGAACGATTGGCTCGCACACCCTCTTGTATGATGAGATGCAGACAGTCCTTACGCAAACGGAAGCAGTTATGAATTCTCGGCCCCTCACCCCACTCAGCAACGACCCGGACGACTATGAAGCCTTGACTCCTGGTCATTTTCTGATCCAGCGTCCATTAACGGCTATTCCAGAGCCAGATTTGGACGGAATTGCAGACAATAGGCTAGGGGCGTACCAAAGAGCTCAACGGTACACCCAACAATTGTGGAAGAAATGGTCACAGCTCTATCTGTCGGACTTGAATAATAGGACCAAGTGGACTATGCAAAAGGACAACATAGCTATCGGAACTATGGTGGTTTTGAAGGACGAAAAACAACCTCCTCTTTCATGGCAGCTAGGCAGAGTAACGGAGACACACGCTGGAGAAGACGGATATGTTCGTGTTGTTACAGTCAAAACAAAAGATAATAGTTACCGTAGAGCAATCTCAAAGATTTGCGTTCTACCGATTCGGGATAACATTGTTCAACTGAATGGGGAGAACTAAGACTCCTCCAACGGCGGAGGTCGTAAGACCTCCGCACGCCAGTTAAGTTATTTGTATGTTGTATTTTTCGAAAAAGTAATCCCCTCATTTTTCCCCCAGCTACAATTTACCATAGCTTGTTCCTGGTGAAGTCTCACCATCTAGCTGATCATGATAGCTACTGTCCCTGACAACAGAGGTCCGTATGGTTTTGGTGGAGGTGCATGATCGCATGGATTATCAGTCTGGTCAAGCATGTTCATTCAGCGGCAGTTTTTAATTTGAGTCTACGTTTAATCCTTTGAGGTGACCTACTTCAACACCCAAGAAGTTACAAACATCCTTCACTGCACAGTGGCACCTAGTTCAACGCAGAATAAGCCAATATGAGAGGGTCATCGATGCCATCCGGCATCCACGCAGGCCGCAAGGGCCTGCGTTTCAGGCAAGTCGTTTAAGTTTATGGTTAATAAGGTAAAAAAGCACCCTCTCATATTTTTCAGCGGCATGACCCTCAAAGTAACAGCATCACGGTCCTTCGTCCGATTCAACGAGAAATCTTGTCCCCATCAAATCCCGTTAAGAATTCCTTCAACAACTAGCTTAGTTCCCGGTGTTCCATTCGCAAACCATCACTCTTCGATGCCAACCGGCATCAGCGCAGGCCATGGGGGCCTGCGATTCAGGCAAGTCGTTTTTCCAATGATTATAAAGGTAAAAAGCACCTGCTCATCTTTTCAGTGACTTGGCCAGTATCGATATCGCATATCGCATCGAATAAGCTTCGTTGCATCACCGAGACCAGCAAAGGAACATTTGACAGTTAAATTTCGTCGTAGCGCCATCAGAAACCATACATCGAAGTGTTCCGGCCTAGAAACAACGATTTTGCTACCAGAAACAGCTTCCTTCTTCCATCAAGTGCACCCAAGACCTACAAAAAAGCATCTTTACAACACCTTATCTAAACCAAACAAAACCATCGCAAAACTTATTCGTAGTCAGCCGGCTTCAACTGTTATTATTGAATCAGCTGATCAGATACTACCTGAATGTGAATTACCGAAATTGGGTCAAACGCAGGAGCAGCAGATAAGGAAGAGATGAAAAGAAATGGATCAACGTTCAAGTTAGAGTGAGGATTCAAAACAAACCAAATAGGTAATCAGACATGTTTGTAGTAGTCATATAAAGAAGACAGAATAGGAGAACAGTTGAAATAATTATTTCAAGGTGGTCGGCTTATGGTGAAGCAAGATAGAGATAATTGATCGATGCAATGTTTTCCATGAGCATCCCTATTTTGAACATGTATAGAGAAGTAGAGAACAACTCTCGCATTATCCCTGTCCTTCATTCCATTATATAACTGGTTCAGTTTTCGATCGTTCCAACTAAGCTTATATGTAGATTGTAGAAAGGGAGAATGTAAACAAATGAGGCAGTAGAATAAATCCGTCGCGGAGTACACATCGTCAGTGTTTTCGTCCGGCAATAAAGTAGTTGAGTGTTCGCGTAATAAATTATTGGTTTTTGTTAACTATTAGTCCCGGGTTTCTTAAGTGTCCGAAAGTATACGCGACGGCGCGAACAGTTCTACTTGAACAAATTACCGAGTACCTCAATTATCCTAACGCCACTGCTTGCGTGTATAATCAATCTGGTTATCGAAAGGGATTTAGCACGACTACAGCTCTTACAAAGGTAGTCCATTATACATATAGTAATTTCGAAAATCACCGCTGCATTGTCTTGGTGCTCGTCGATTTTTCAAGCGTTTATTTTCTGTAAGTCAGGAACAGTTGTTCCGGATGAGAACATCTTTTTCAGTGGTTCAAGGATTCCACTAAGTTACAGTGTAACAAACCTTGGCTTGCAACTCGACTGCAAATTAAGTTGGGCACAGCAGGTGAATGACGTGGTGAAGAAGATGTATAACACTCTGAGGACATTCAGGCGATTTGTCTCTGTGCTCTCGATACAAACAAAACGAAAGCTAGTGCAAGCCGTAATAGTGCCATTCTTCACCTGCTGCTATGTAATGTATACTACCCGGGTCTGTCTGCTGCGCTTAAAGAGCACCTCCATCGTCAGCTATCCGTTTCATCCACCGCCTTCGTCATCGAGACACGACTGCAGCATAACGGAAAGAAATTCTTGGGCACGATCTACCGCACAACTATACCGATTCCGGATTTGTGGCTTTATGAAAAATCCTATCGACGGAACACTACCCGGATACGATCGCAGCTGGAAAGCACAAGAGGTTTCAACATCTCTAGTACATCTATAGCAGGAAAAGTGTGCTAGTGTATGGACCATCGTGTTGGAATATGCTGCCAATGGAAGTGAAGCGGGAATGTCGGACATACGCCGTGAGGAGATGGCTGTAAATCAAGTGCTCCAGATATATACAATTTATTTTTCTATCTTATTGTTTTGTTAATTCTACCTGTAAATTTCCAACACTTTTTCCTTGACCTGATGCATAGTGTAAATAAACAGATCAATAAAATTAAAAACGCAAACCAAAATAATTTAATTATTGAAAACGGAAAAGAAAAACAAAACTTGACACAGGTCGAGAAAAACAAAAACAAATTCATTTGTCAGTTATGCACGGTGAAAAAGATATGCTCAAAAGTTGACAGATTATAGCGTGTGACTTAGTGTCTTTTCAACTGTATACCTAGAACTCTACACACCGATGGAGACTTCAAGCGCAACACGAAAAAAATCCTAGTGTCATGTCCCGGTTATTAGTTCCTGCTTATAGTACGTTCAGATTATGAGCTATATCACTTGATATGGCGAATCTTGACATGAGATGCCATATGCATTATTTCCAGTGAAAACTAGATGTACAAACACTGATGTCAAGATGCTCTATATCAAGTGATATAGCTCATAATCTGAACGTACTATGTCTGTCTCAATTGGATAATTAAACTGGAATTAAACTTAAAAGTGACATTTCAATAATTATCAAATAACCCTGCTCGCAGAGCAAGATTATTTTTGACAGATATCGAATCATTTTGCATCGATGTCTTATTGGAATTCCTGGGTAGCATCAGCCATTCTTATGACCGGGTTATTTACTTATTTTCGAACTGTCACTTTTAAGTTTAATTCTCCAAATGAGACAGACCCTTAGAGCATCATTACTTGACACTTTACCGGTCGCTACTAAACGCGCTGCTAAAATACGGAAACGAGTATAACGAAACTAAATAAAATTAAAGCGCTGCGCTGATGATAAAAATGCTCGCGACCGATAATGATGCTCTGAGCAAGATTGCCGGTGGTGAGTTTAATATTGTCAGATTTTCTGCGCGGCGGTTGTATTATCAATTCAGTGCAAATCCGAATTATAGACGAATCCAAGTAAAAATAAGAAGAAGACACACGACGGTGGTTAACTTTGACAGATCCTACAACTCAGCATAGGGAGATCATTTTAAAATGCTTATAATAAATTCTAGACAAATTGTAATTAAAATCTGATTGATGTACGGTACGGAAAAAGTTCCGAATTACATATCTGGAAGCTTATCTCAATTTTTTGATTTTTTTCCAAAAATGTATCTATCATACAGTTCGGAACTTTTTCCGTATCATACATCAATCAGATTTTAATTACATTTTGTCTAGAATTTATTATAAGCATTTTAAAATGATCTCCCTATGCTAAGCTGTAGGATCTGTCAAAGTTAGCACCGTCGTGTGTCTTCTTCTTATTTTTACTTGGATTCGTCTATAGCTGCTAGTAACTAAGACGATGCCCACCGATGTGTATCCAAATGAGTGTCTAGTATAGGAACGAAATGCGTTCATATTTTATTTATGCACTTGTTATCGCACCGGTTGTTTCTATCAAGGTTGTTGAAGTGCAATCATGCTTCGCACCGGTGGTGAATATCCGGTTGCTATTGAGGCAAACACGGAAATAAATAAAATCAGGAAAAAAAATATTATTTGTTTTCAAATCTTTCAGAACGCGCTCCAACTTTTGTAATATAAGTATGTGCGTAATGCATTTTGTGATCATCAGACACACATCTGCTATGTGGCGCTAGCTAACATATATGCAATAATTTAGTGAGGTGGATATCTCGAGATCTATATAAGACTTAGAAAGATTTTGTCTTCTAGTTATTCGGGTAGCCATAACATTTATGATGGAAAATAGTTTAGTTTGGAATTCATACGCAAAGCGGCGCTAGTGTATAAGAAATAACCTGTTAGGTTAAATATTTCTAAATCCGTTAGAGTTAGAAAGTGGCCATCTTCTACAAAGTTATCCGAATTATTTGTTAGGTTGGTTATTATGTAAGATTTATAAGGGGAGTCAAAACCAGAAGTTTAGTTTGAAACCGCAAATCTCGTTGGCGCTCGAGTTGAGTCGAATCGAGTCAAGTACGAGACACTGAAGATGGCTTTACTGTAGAGGTCGAAATAAGTATCTGTCAAAGGTACAACCAAGTGGTGGAATTAAATGGAATTGTACGAACTCGTCTTATGACAAGTAACTTTGTAGAATACGGCAATATTCTGAAAATTCCAGATTTTGAGATAATTAATCTATCAGTTTATTTCTTATACACTAGCGCCTCTAAGCGATTGTGTTTAAAACTAAACTTGCTTGCATCATGACGGATTTGATCACCCGAACACCTTTGTAGAATACGGCAATTTTCTAAAAAAATCAGTTTTCGAAATATTTAACCTAGCAGGTTATTTCTTATACACTAGCTCCACCAAGCGGTTATATTTTAATCTAAACCTGCGTTGGTCATAATGGTTTTGACCACCCGAACAACTTTGTAGAAGGCGGCAATATTCTAAAAATTCCATATTTTGAGATACCTCACCCATCAGGTTATTTTCAATACACTAGCGCCGCCAAGCGGTTGAATTATTAACTAAACTTGCTTTCGTCATGATGGTTTTAATCATCCGAACAACTTTGTAGAAAACGGCAATATTCTTAAGATTTCAACTATCGAAATATCTAACCTTTTAGGTTATTTCCAATTCCCTAGCGCCGCCAAGCGGTTGTATTTCAAATTAAACTTGTTTTCGTCATGATGGTTTTGACCACCCGAACAACTTTGTAGAAGACGCCAATATTCTAAAAAATCCAGATTTCGAGATATCTAACCTATCAGGTTATTTCATATGCACTAGCGCCGCCAATCAGTTGAAATCCAAACTAAACTGACGTCCATCACAATGGTTTTGATGATGAATAACCGAAAAAAAAATCAGAAGCCGGCACATTTTTTATTTATGCGTTACTCTATATTTCCGTGTGATGGTTTGGCAACGGTTGGAGCGGGTCGCCAAATTTGCCAACTCGCTATTCACCGAAGGTTGCGTTTACATTTCCCAAACCCGTTTACCAACGACCGGTGCGAGTTCGCGTCATGATAGAGGTTGCTATTTTGGCTTTATTTACGCACTGGTGGGGATCGTCTAAAATATCTTTTAATACCAACCCATCACGTTTTTCATAGTTTTCAATCTGACTACCAGATGTCGAAGCGATCGCTGAGTTTCAAATAAATTTGCCTACACGCTTAGTTTAGTTCACCCATAAATACGTAACCTGTTCACTCAAATATGGGTAAATGAAACATTACTGATATTATCAGTAAAATTTACTAATAAAATCTGTAAATTTCACTCATATTATTGGTAAGTCTGCCTTTACTCATATTTGGGTCATCTAGGTAACCCATTTTTGGATGAAAAAAAAATCTTGTCAACAGCTTCACAACAAACATGGAGATTCGAAAAATTCTTCTGCTATTTTCATCGTCGCCGTTAAATTATTCCTAAATTGTGCATTCCCAAGGCGTAGCATGGTTGCAAACAATGTAAGTGTTACAGATATATTTAACAGCCCAAAAAGATTTAATGTTTATTTTTGTTTTTGCAGAATTTCGATTTCGCATTTGCTTGGAGAATCGGTGGCAGTCACCAGTTCGATTAGTTACGATGCAGGCAATGAACGTGTGCTTTCTGGGGCAGTTTAATCATCTTCATGATCAAGCGTAGCTGAAACTTTATAAATCATTCCTTACGAATACGCTTGTGGAAATTAAAGAACAACAATTCCATGTCGGAAATTGCCGCTCAGCTACAGCCCGAAAGATGGTCAAGAATGTTATGCTCGTCGGTACGTTGGTGGAATTTCGTCCGGAACGTTCGGGACTGAAAACGATTCCTCAACTACAAAGGGGCTCGGGAGGCGGCATTAGCGCTTTATAATGTAAGTTCCGAGAAGTCCAGAACTTGTGGAAAATTTATAACAATTGACTCTCTTATCTAATCGCAGGTTTATATAACAAACTGCCATATGATCTCAGCGATATCCGCACCAATGTGCTGGATTTTGTTGGATTTATCCGAGTCCAGATTACCGAGTGTCTCCAATCAGCTAGACCAGGAGAAGGACGGCTGCAGTTTGCGAGGCCAAATCAAACAAACAATCAATACTATTTGGCACCAGAAACTCCAATTCACTCGTGATATTCTGGTTTGTGATCTTCCGGGAATTGGTTCCAACATAGTGATGCGGAGTATTCCATGTGCTTCCGGAGAGGATCCACAGAAGCCTATAATTCTAGCTCGGTGAACTTTTACGCTGATTCGCATTGATCTGAAGAATGATGCATTGCTCTGAAGAAGTAATGATCATAAATAACAGAAGTCAAATTGTATTAAGCTTTTATATTATAATAAATGATTGTCTACTGTTTTTAAGAATATATTCATATATGGTTTCATAAATAATAATTTCAGAATTTTCGGAAATACTGCTGCAACGCTCACTAAAAAAGCTTGAATATTTACCTAAATATAGGTAAAATTCACCTAGGAATTTTTGTTCTATAAATCACCCAAATATAGGTAAATTATGGTTTACTCATAAATCGGTAAACGGCAATTCACCCATAAATACGTATGTGCACTTTTTGGTGATTATGAGTACTCTTCACCCATATTTGGGTGAACTGAACTAAGCGTGTATTGAGGTCTCCACACTGAACCAACTTTCTCAATCAATGTTATGTGGTAGTCATATAATACTGCACTATTGGAATTTCCTATAAAAATTATGGTTGAATGAAAACGTGTAAGCAAAGTTATATGCAATGCATGTAATATGTTTGTACAACGGTCATGTTATTGTTATATGCAAAAATGGTCAGTTTTACAAACAATATAGTGTATACACGCACGTACGGATTATGTGCATAGACCACCCGAATAAAAAATATTATAGAAAAACAATACAATGTATTGTAACATCACTATAAAACACAATAAATTTACAATAAATTTAAATGTAGATGAAATAATAGAAATACATTAGAATGTATTGTAATGAACCATTCATTAAATTGTAATTTAAGTTTTCGCATTAGAACGTACGGGTTGTTAAGTATCGTAACTATACAAAATTTGAGATTTTTTCATACACTATTTTTTGTCAAACAATAGAGTGTATCGTAAATATATTGTTGAAATATGCGAAGAAAACCATTCAAATTACATTAGGTTGAATTGTATTTTTATAGTAAAACAATACGATATTGGATTTTTTAATTATGACTGCTTTACCGGTCAAAAAGTAAGTTTTGAAAAAAAATAATGCATATTTGCGGTAATAGGATAAATATTGTTATATTGCTAATATGCAATTTGAATAAAATTTTCAGAAGCTGTCAACGATTAAAATTTATGCACTAACAAATTCTAAAAACAATTAGAAGTATTGTTACATTTGAGAACAATGTTGATGTTTTATATCCATGGTGTTGATACAATATGGACAACTATCGAGAAACAATATATCCTATTGTATACCGTAGAGCATATGGTAATTCAATTGTTTACACTGTTGAGCCTATGGTACACTTTTATCCGGGCATACAATATATTTTCAATTCTCTACTAGATGCATATGCAAAGCAAATAAGCCTTATTTGTTCTGCATATAATTAAGGATGTGCAAGATCCATGAGTTTTATATGCATCCTACATATTTCTGATATTTGGGGGCAGCAGGGACTATGTCCAAGGGCTTGACGATCCCTCCCCAGGCCATCTGCGAGTTGTGGCGCCTGCCTAGGATGTGGTGGGGTTTGACAGTGGGCCCTGTTAAACCTCTATAAAAAGCTGCATGTATCCGTAAGTAGGCTCCGCCAAAGCGACCGTGTGCCGCTCAAAGCGCACAAGCCCAAGTCCTGGTGTTAGGTGGGACGCTAAACAGCCCTGACACGACGACCCTCCGACGAGACAGGAGGTTTGCGCCGCCTTTAAAAACAACTATTACGAACGACATAGAAGATAATACGACTCGATACAATCGGCAACGACCTAGGCGACGAATAAAGGATCACGATTGGAAGCTTGGAACATGGAACTGCAAGTCGCTAGGCTTCGCAGGTTGCGATAGGATAATCTACGATGAATTACATCCCCGCAACTTCGACGTCGTGGCGCTGCAGGAAATCTGCTGGACAGGACAGAAAGTGTGGAAAAGCGGGCATCGAGCGGCTACCTTCTACCAAAGCTGTGGCACCACCAACGAGCTGGGAACCGGCTTCATAGTGCTGGGAAAGATGCGCCAACGCGTGATTGGGTGGCAGCCAATCAACGCAAGGATGTGCAAGCTGAGGATAAAAGGCCGTTTCTTCAACTATAGCATCATCAACGTGCACTGCCCACACGAAGGGAGATCCGACGACGAGAAAGAAGCGTTCTATGCGCAGCTGGAGCAGACATACGATGGATGCCCACTGCGGGACGTCAAAATCGTCATCGGTGACATGAACGCTCAGGTAGGAAGGGAGGAAATGTATAGACCGGTCATCGGACCGGATAGTCTGCATACCGTATCGAACGACAACGGCCAACGATGCATAAACTTTGCAGCCTCCCGCGGAATGGTAGTCCGAAGCACTTTCTTCCCCCGTAAGAATATCCACAAGGCCACATGGAAATCACCTAATCAAGTAACGGAAAACCAAATCGACCACGTTCTAATCGACGGTAAATTCTTCTCCGACATCACGAACGTACGCACTTACCGCAGTACGAATATTGAATCCGACCACTACCTCGTCGCAGTATGTCTGCGCTCAAAACTCTCGACGGTGATCAACACGCGTCGGAGTCGTCCGCCGCGGCTTAACATTGGGCGGCTACAAGACGGTAGACTAGCCCGAGACTACGCGCAGCAGCTGGAAGTGGCACTCCCAACGGAAGAGCAGCTAGGCGCAGCATCTCTTGAAGATGGCTGGAGAGATATTCGATCCGCCATTGGAAGCACCGCAACCGCTGCACTAGGCACGGTGGCTCCGGATCAGAGAAACGACTGGTATGACGGCGAATGTGAGCAGTTAGTTGAGGAGAAGAATGCAGCATGGGCGAGATTGCTGCAACACCGCACGAGGGCGAACGAGGCACGATACAAACGGGCGCGGAACAGACAAAACTCAATTTTCCGGAGGAGCGCCAGCAGGAAGATCGAGACCGTGAAGAGACGGAGGAACTGTACCGCGCTAATAACGCACGAAAGTTCTATGAGAAGTTTAACCGTTCACGTAAGGGCCACGTGCCACGGCCCGATATGTGTAAGGACATAAACGGATTCTTACGAACGAGCGTGAGGTGATCCAAAGGTGGCGGCAGCACTACGAAGAGCACCTGAATGGCGATATGGCAGACAACGGTGGTGGTATGGTAATGAACCTAGGAGCACGCGCGCAGGACATGCGACTTCCGGCTCCGAATCTCCAGGAAATCCAGGAGGAGATCGGCCGGCTGAAAAACAACAAAGCCCCTGGAGTTGACCAACTACCAGGAGAGCTGTTTAAACACGGTGGTGAAGCACTGGCTAGAGCGCTGCACTGGGTGATTACCAAGGTTTGGGAGGATGAGGTTCTGCCGCAGGAGTGGATGGAAGGTGTCGTGTGTCCCATCTACACAAAGGGCGATAAGCTGGATTGTAGCAACTGCCGCGCAATCACATTGCTGAACGCCGCCTACAAGGTACTCTCCCAAATTTTATGCCGTCGACTAACACCAATTGCAAGAGAGTTCGTGGGGCAGTACCAGGCGGGATTTATGGGTGAACGCTCTACCACAGACCAGGTGTTCGCCATACGTCAGGTATTGCAGAAATGCCGCGAATACAACGTGCCCACACATCATCTATTTATCGACTTCAAAGCCGCATATGATACAATCGATCGGGACCAGCTATGGCAGCTAATGCACGAAAACGGATTTCCGGATAAACTGATACGGTTGATCAAGGCGACGATGGATCGGGTGATGTGCGTAGTTCGAGTTTCAGGGGCATTCTCGAGTCCCTTCGAAACCCGTAGAGGGTTACGGCAAGGTGATGGTCTTTCGTGTCTGCTATTCAACATCGCTTTGGAGGGAGTAATACGAAGGGCAGGGATTGACACGAGTGGTACGATTTTCACGAAGTCCATCCAGTTATTTGGTTTCGCCGACGACATTGATATCATTGCACGTAACTTTGAGAGGATGGAGGAAGCCTACATCAGACTGAAAAGCGAAGCTAAACGGATTGGACTAGTCATCAACACGTCGAAGACGAAGTACATGATAGGAAGAGGCTCAAGAGAGGTCAATGTGAGCCACCCACCACGAGTTTGTATCGGTGGTGACGAAATCGAGGTGGTTGAAGAATTCGTGTACTTGGGCTCACTGGTGACCGCCGATAACGATACCAGCAGAGAAATTCGGAGACGCATAGTGGCTGGAAATCGTACGTACTTTGGACTCCGCAAGACGCTCCGATCGAATAGAGTTCGCCGCCGTACCAAACTGACTATCTACAAAACGCTTATAAGACCGGTAGTTCTCTACGGACACGAGACCTGGACGATGCTCGTGGAGGACCAACGCGCACTGGGAGTTTTCGAAAGGAAAGTGTTGCGTACCATCTATGGTGGGTTGCAGATGGCGGACGGTACGTGGAGGAGGCGAATGAACCACGAGTTGCATCAGCTGTTGGGAGAACCATCCATCGTTCACACCGCGAAAATCGGAAGACTGCGGTGGGCCGGGCACGTAGCCAGAATGTCGGACAGTAATCCGGTGAAAATGGTTCTCGACAACGATCCGACGGGAACAAGAAGGCGAGGTGCACAGCGGGCAAGGTGGATCGATCAGGTGGAGGACGACTTGCGGACCCTCCGCAGACTGCGTGGTTGGCGAAGTGCAGCCATGAACCGAGCTGAATGGAGAAGTCTTTTATGTGCAGTACAGGCCACTCCGGCCTTAGTCTGATGATAAATAAATAAATATTTCTGATATTTGCGTAAGAATAATTTCGTGGTGTCTCGTACTAATCATTGTATTGAGGTACACGGGCTATGTTTTGTATATATGTATAAAAAATCGTTTTATTGATCAGAAATATAAACTTTTTTGTTATTTGTAGTGAACATGTGGTACATTAATAAAGCCATTTTTAATTCTAAAAAAATAATTTGTGCCGCCGATTATTCTGGCGCTCTACCATACGATTTCGTTCCGTTTTTTCTTCATTTTCACGGTGTATCCTCCGATCAGGGGATTTTTGTGAGAAGGTACCGAGAGATATTTATACTGAAGCTAGAAGCACGCTGGAAAATAAATAAAATTATGAATATAAGCCGGACATTTATAAAATTAAGCTCAATTACATTTTTCGGTAAAACGGCGTCGTTAACTATGGCGTCGTACCAGCATGTTCCAGAAAAGTTTGATCATCCATAACCAACAGATTTTCAGCGTCGATGGCATCGATTTTCTGTAATGCCAAACAATATTGTCATTATACTTCACTTCATGTTTCACTCAACGCAAAATTCAAATTGAACTTACCACTGAATTTGACAAAAAATGAGCGTAACTCGAGAAACATTGTTTCTTTCTTATCCGCCAGTCAAGAAACACTATACATATAGCATCATTATTAGCTGGCAAGGCGTTCAGGGTTATGCGTGTCGGTTGATGTTACGTGTTTAGCATATACATCAAACATGTGAAGAGCACATACGTTTAACATGAACTGTTGTCATTACCATTCATGTTAGGATTAATAAATCTGATTTGTTTTGCAAGTGATATATATGTATGGGAATGAATATAATGCTGATGTGTTCAGAAACATGTTGAACTTATGGGTTATTTCTGATGGAAAATCTTTGTAGATTTATTTGAGCGCAAGCAGATTTTACCACACAGCAAAAAAAGTTGTTGAATATTACATCGAAATCGCTGCAACCCGGTGAATCCGTCAGATGTTGAATATTACACTGCGCGACGTACTCAAGAGCTTGCTGTGTAATAAACAAGAGCGATGTAATTTCTTTCGATGTAATAAATAAGATGATGTAATCGAAAGGGATGTAAATTAATGTGATTTTCTGGGATTTCAAAATAAATCCTTCTGGGTTCCTGAAAGGATTCCTTCTTGGATTTCGAAGCGAATCTTTTTGGTTTCGGGAGCGAATTCTTCAGGTGTTTGGAAGCGTGTTCTCTGGGATTCAGAAATTAATCCTTCTGGGATTCTGAAACAAATCCTTCTGGGATTCTGAAACAAATCCTTCTGTGATTCTGTAGCGAATCCTTCTGAGTTTCTGAAGGGATCCCTCCTGGGATTAAGATACAAATTCGTCTGAGATTCAGAGGCTAATCTTTATTGGATTTGGAAACAATTGCGTCTGGGTTTTCAAAGTGAATCTTCTGAGATTCCAAAGCGAATCCTTTTAGGATTCGGAAAGGAAAGGATTCGGATTTCGAAAAGAATCTTTTTGGAATTACAAAACGAAATCCTGTTTAGTGAATTGAAAATCCTTTTCGGATTCCAAAGAGATTTCGTTTGGGATTCCGGAGGGAATCCTTCTTATATTCAGAAGAAAGTAGTTACGGGACTCCGAAGGTAATTCTTTTGAGATTCTTAAAATAATTCGTCTGCTAGGCTTCTTTTTGGAAAAGCTAAAGGAATCCTTTTGAAATTCCGCAGATAATCTGAAGAGATTTTTTCTACGATTCGTAAGCGAAAGACTCCGAAGAAAATCCTTCCGAGATCCCGAAAGGCATCCTTTTGGGATTCTGAAGGGAAACCTTTTCGGATTCCGAAGGGGATTCTTTTGAGATTCCAAAAGGAATTCCTACACCGAGGAAATTTTCCGCATACCTGTTATGTGTGAAACTACATATTTTTTTGCAATTAACTTTGGCTAATACATATTATGTTTGAGGAACATAAACAACATTAGACCCATAACAAATAAAATTTATGTGTGTAAAATTATTAATATTTATGATGACGCAAATAAAATTGATGTGTGGGATTTATAACAATCATTACAGGAAGGATTATACTATTTAAATGCTTTTCTAATTAATATGTTTTTTTTCGTTTCTAGGCTCAATTTTGAAAAAAATGTGAGAACTTTTAAATCAAAATTCATTACGTCACTGCAATGCTTGTACGGTTCGCCAACACTATCCAAATAAATAAGGAGCGACAAGCTTCACATCGACGTAAAAATCTTGCTTATAAAAGTAGTTCTCTGTTGTAATGTTTAGTTTATTTTGAATCTTTATTCGTTGTTAGTATTTATTTTACAATTTACAAGAAATCTCTAAATTTTACAATATTTTATTACAGTTATTCTTATTACAAATTCATCGAAAGAAAATCTTTCTTCTTACGGAACAGCATTTTATCTATAACATTATGAACATTTAATGGTGGCCCATCAGCGTCAACAATACTAAAAATATTACATTGTTTCGTTTTGTCAATTACTTCGTATGCTAGAAAATGATCATCGAATTCACCTATCTGCCATAACCGCCCTACTTTGTAAGGATTATTTTCCTTAGTTACCAGAATATCAATAATTTCAAATAATGAAACTCTTTGTATCTCTGTAACAGTAACATACGAGCCAACTTTGAATTCAGTTCCTTTGAACTTTATAGCGTCAGTACATTGAATTTCATTAATTTTAACTGGATATGGTGGCGAAACATAACTAAAATATTCTTTGGTTTCAAAATTGAATGGTAATATTTTTGTTTCAGACGAATTATCGAAAAATGTTTCCTTGTATAAATCATTACTAAATTGAAGCGCTGCTTTAATACAGAGTGTAAAACAAATATTTTGACGAGATGTTACTAGTCGCGCATAATCCTTAAAACCCTTGTGCTTTGCCTCGTAACGAAAATTCATCATTTTGCTCACACTACCACTACTTTTAATGACCGATCCATATGCTGTTTTGGCTTGAGTGACTCATTGAACAATTTTTGATATTGTGTGTGGTGCATTTTACAAAGTTCGTTTAGTTCAATTATGTCCTTTTCGCTGAAACTTGGAGAGAGAATTTTCTCAGACAACTTGAGAAGAATTTTGCAAAATTCCCAAACTGCATCCTTCTTAGGAACAAACGGTCCCATTATCAATGTAAAATAGTGAACAAATGCCTTCATTTCACTAGCAGTAGCTCTAATAACTACACTCTTACACTTCTGACTGGATAAATATGTTTCCGTTATGTCACCCATTCTTCTAAGTGATGAATCTAATGCATTTTTGCTAAACACTGTTCTCTGTGCATTAAACTTGCTCAACGAAATGAATCCTTTTTGGTAAATACAATAATTCATCACAGCAGTTAAGCCAAAACTACAAACCCCATTACAAAAAAGTCGTGCATAGGGTCAACGCTGATATTTGTTACTGCATGGAAAGAAGGAAGTTCGTTGAACGCTGTGTCACTCCTGATGCCTGTTTCCGATGGTCTTTGCAGATTCAAATCTTTGTCATAATTTTGTACAGTTCTAAGAAACATACAATGCTTTTCGACATCAACCTGGCATTCTTCGCGTGACCTTCGACAAATGCGGCAGTAATAGTTGGCATTAAATGACACAAAACTCAGCATTTGATGCAAACCTAAATTGTCACCTTGTAGTAGTACTATAGGAGTACCCAAGTAACACCAAGCATTACAATATTGCACATATATTAATCACAAATCGGCATGCTAAATGCTAATTGCATTAGATCTGTTTTAACGATGTGTTGTTGCATTTATTTATCAACTGTCAGACAACGATACTCTAAATCAGCAGTACGAATGCAGCGATGCATTACTGGTGCCTTATTTCAACATGCCAAAGCAATGAAACATTAATTCGGTCTAATAATTGCCCTTTTCCACTTTAAGTCAACTTTTGGGGCTGTGTTTTTACAAGCATATATAGCTTCATGGTTACTTGCCCGCATAATAAAATACCTTCTGGCTTGATGTTGGTACCATTCAATTGCTTTAAGTCAAAGTGTTGAAATATATGTAACGTTTCTTTTATAATTTGACAATATTGATTCTGCTGTAATCAACTGTACCGAATTATTAATCTACATCAATATATGCAGTTAATATATATCACAATGTTGACCAGGTGTGTTTTATTGTTCAAATGGTAATGAAGGATTATAAGGAACAATTATTTAGTTGTTTGACATGTATTAACTATATCACGTAAAATCCAAACACGGTTAGTTATTCTCCATCAACAAAGTGTCAAACATTGTTGTTAGCTCTCGAGAAAGTGCCTAAGTCAGCTACTTCGTTCGCATTTTCCCGATTTCTTCGGTCCTCAAACAAATATTGCTGCAGATGTGATAATTTATTGGTAAGAACGAAGGTAAGAATTTGTTAATGCGATATTTTTACGACCTATATTATCGGTTAGTTTTTTCCCATGGTAAATTTTACAGACATGCGCGACGCCAAAATTGGAATATAGTGCGGAACCTGAATACTAAAAATGCTGCAGCTTACCTATAACAAAGCTGTGTCAATTAGAACCATGTAACATGGGTAAGATCAAATGCTATTATAATAAAACTAGTATTTTATAGAGATGATATGTTTAGTCTATTTTTCCAGGATTGAATCAATATACCCACAATGTGGATTGAAGGAACGCGTTCGACCTGATGTAATCTTCGCAGCTGCATTCTCCGGAGGCTCCAAAATTTCAATGGTATGTAGCAGTACTGAACAATTGTGATCTATTCACTAAAATTTTCCGTTATATCTCCCACTGTCCGCCAGTGAAAGTATTATTTCTACGTAAAGTTAAGAGACTTACAATGATATGGAAATGCCAATATCATCTTCCTAACTTAGACATACATGATCATGATAGAATTAGAAGCGAAAGTATAAAATTGATAGTTCCGGTAGGATACGGCAGGTATGAAGATTGTTTTTATAGAAGTCGATTTGAAAGCGAGCGGAGGGCAATATTTGTGATGGCATATATCACACGACCTTCCTTCTGCCAAACTCAAGACCAAACTCCCGTATGAAGGATATCCCAGCGGAGATATATCAGCTTCCACATTGATATGCTTCCCTCCCCCTTCTTACGGAAGTTTGGCAGAAGGAAGATCGTGCGATATATACCATCATAAATATTGTCCTCCGCTCGCTTTCAAATCGACTTCTATAAAAACGTTCTTCATGCCTGCCTTATCTATAAGGATCTAATTCTATTATGAACATGTACGTCTAAATTTGGAATGATATTAGCTTTTCCATATCATCACTAAATTTGGTTTAAGTCAGTAAAAAAAATATCAGAAATAAAATTATGCTTGTATCAACCCTTCGAACTATGATTATTATTCAAATTCTATGAAAGAAAATTAAAAAAAAATCAAATTCATAAAAATAATACGCAGGTCAAGGGGTACCGATGCATATATATTTACAATATCATTCAACAATAACCTCGACATAAGGTTTATTGTTTGACTCCCCAAAAATGGATAATATATCAACCTTACGACATACAATAGCTGGGAAATTTTGTTCGAGAAAACGATCGATTTTTTATGGTAACATAACTTAACCGCCCTTTCCACATATTGTATTTTGGCAAATTACCATTTTCTATATTGTCAAAACAATTTTGGGTAGTGTAGACGTATGGTTATTCTGGATTATCTGTGAGGCAGTTTAAGTATGGTTTAAAATAGTTATGAATTATATGGTAGATAGTAATGTTACCGTTTCTAACTATGCGGGTGGGTACTATAGGAGATTTTAAAAAGAAGTCTTTGGAGATTCCAAAGGGAATCCTTTTATGATTTTCAGGAATCATTTTGGGACCCCTATGGATTTTTTTTGGGATACCGGATTCCGGAGGGATTTGGGATTTGACGATTTTGAAGTGAATTGGAAATCCTTTACGGATTCCAAAGGAATTCCCGTCGATAGCCCGACAAGATTCTCGTAGAACTCCCGACAGTATTCCCGTCAATATCCCGACAGGATTTTCGTCGGATTCCCATCAAAATCCCGATAAGATTCGCGCCGGAGTCCCGATAAGATTCCCGCAGGAATCCTGAAAAGATTCCCGTCGGAATCCAGAAAGGATTCCCGTCGAAATCTCGGTAGGATTCCCGTTGGAATCCCAACAGGATTACCGTTACAATCCCGAAAGGATTCCCGTCGGAATCCAGAGAGGATTTCCGAAAGATTCCGACGTCGGATTTCCGAAAGGATTCCCGTCGGAATCCCGAAAGGATTCCCGTCGGAATCCCGAAAGGATTCCCGTCGGAATCCCGAAAGGATTCCCGTCGGAATCCCGAAAGGATTCCCGTCGGAATCCCGAAAGGATTCCCGTCGGAATCCCGAAAGGATTCCCGAAAGGATTCCCGTCGGAATCCCGAAAGGATTCCCGTCGGAATCCCGAAAGGATTCCCGTCGGAATCCCGAAAGGATTCCCGTCGGAATCCCGAAAGGATTCCCGTCGGAATCCCGAGAGTATTTCCGTCAGAATCCCGAAAGGATTCTTGTTGAAATCTCGAAAGGATTCCCGTTGGAATCCCGAAAGGATTCCCGTTGGAATCCCGAAAGGATTCCCGTCGGAATCCCGAAAGGATTCCCGTTGGAATCACGAAAGGATTTCCGTCCAAGCCCCGTAAGGATTCCCGTCGGAATCCCGAAAGGACCCCCGTCGGAATCCCGAAAGGACCCCCGTCGGAATCCCGAAAGGATTCCCGTCGAAATCCCGAAAGGATTCCCGTCGGAATCCCGAAAGGATTCCCGTCGGAATCCCGAAAGGATTCCCGTCGGAATCCCGAAAGGATTCCCGTCGAAATCCCGAAAGGATTCCCGTCGAAATCCCGAAAGGATTCCCGTCGGAATCCCGTCGGAATCCCGAAAGGATTCCCGTCGGAATCCCGAAAGGATTCCCGTCGGAATCCCGAAAGGATTCCCGTCGGAATCCCGAAAGGACCCAGGTAACCATAAGCATTAAAATAAGCCATACGTGCGACTATAAGGCTACCACAGAGCTACCCAAGTAACCATGAAGCTATATATGCTTGAAAAAGTTGACTTAAAGTGGAAAAGGGCAATTATAAGACCGAAATAATGGTTCATTACTTTGGCATGTTGAAATAAAGCACCAGTAATGCATCGCTGCATTCGTACTGCTGATTTAGAGTATCGTTGTCTGACAGTTGATAAATAAATGCACCAACACATCGTTAAAACAGATCTAATGCAATTAGCATTTAGCATGCCGATTTGTGATTGATATATGTGCAATATTGTAATACTTGGTGTTACTTGGGTAACAAACTTCATACTAGCTCTATAATAGCCCTATATAGCCGAAAAGGCGAAATAAAGTGCTAATGGTTACCTGGGGATTCCCGTCGGAATCCCGAAAGGAATCCCGTCGGAATCCCGAAAGGATTCCCGTCGGAATCCCGAAAGGATTCCCGTCGGAATCCCGAAAGGATTCCCGTCGGAATCCCGAAAGGATTCCCGTCGGAATCCCGAAAGGATTCCCGTCGGAATCCCGAAAGGATTCCCGTCGGAATCCCGAAAGGATTCCGTCGGAATCCCGAAAGGATTCCGTCGGAATCACGAAAAGATTCCTATCGGAATCCCGAAAAGATTTCCGTCGGAATTCCAAAAGGATTCCCGTCGGAATCACTAAAGGATTCCCATCGAAATTCCGAAAGTATTCCCGTCGGAATGTCGAAAGGATTTCCGTCAGAATCCCGAAAGGATTCCCGTCGGAATTCCGAAAGGATTCCCGTCGGAATCCCGAAAGGATTCCCGTCGAAATCCCGAAAGGATTCCCGTCGGAATCCCGAAAGGATTCCCGTCGGAATCCCGAGAGGATCCCCGTCAGAATCCCGAAAGGATTCCCGTCGGAATCCCGAAAAGAATTCCCGTCGGAATCCCGAAAAGAATTCCCGTCGGAATCCCGAAAGGATTCCCGTCGGAATCCCCAAAGGATTCCCGTCGGAATTCCGAAAGATTAACGTCAGAATCCTGAAATGATTCTAGTTGGAATCCCGTCGAAATGCCAAAAAGATTCTCGTCGAAGTCTCTAAAGGCTTCTTGTCGGAATCCCGAAAGGATTCCTGCTGGAATCTTGAAAGGATTCCCGTTGGAATCTCGAAAGGATTTCCGTTGGAATCCCGAATTATTTCCCGTTGGAATCCCGAAAGGATTCCCGTCGCAATCTCGAAAGGATTCTTTTCGGAATCCCGAAAGGATTCCCGTCGCAATCTCGAAAGGATTTCCGTCAGAATCCCGAACGGCATTCCGTTGGAATCCCCAAAAGGATTCCCGTCGTAATCCCGAAAGTATTCCCTTCGAAATTCCGAAAGGATTCTCGTTGGAATCCCGATAGGACTCCCGTCGAAATTCCGGAAGGATTCCCGTTGGAATCCCGAAAGGATTCCCCGAGCCGGTGTCATCATCATCAATAGACGTAGCCCGCTGTCATCATTGAAACGCAGTATGAAAAAAATTATAGGCCAGGACATCCTGGCTACAATCTGGCGCTGGGCTAAACAATAAGATGTCAGTAGCTTGGGATTCCCGTCGGAATCCTAAAATGATTCAAATCGCAATTTCGAAAGAATGTTCATAAGAATCCCGAAAGGATCATTCTCATCAAAGCTGCCAAAGGATTCTCATCGGAATCCCTGCAAGTATTCCTATCGGGATACCGAAAGGATTCTCATCGAGATTTCAAAAAGATTTCCATCGATAATCCGAAAGGATTCCCTCCGGAATTACACAACTATTATCATCAAAATTCTGAACGGATTCCCGCTGGAACAGATTTCCATCGGATGGTAGTTCTTCGCGGTAACACTTGCAGTGGAAAAAAATAGCTCTCAATCAATAATACATACCGTGTTGCATCCATCTGGTGGTAGTCTGAAACTACGCCTGAAAGCTTGTGTCTGCTGTAGCGATGTGTGAACAATTTTCAAAACCATGTCCGGTCCGGATCATCCTAGACATTGGTGAAGTGTGGTGGTGAGCGTCGCCTCGATTGTTAAAAGCGATGATGGCAAATACACCCTTTAGTCCATTAAACGATTGAAAATCCGGAACACAGGATGAGGTCGCCCGTCATATTGATCAGAGCTTGTTTTAGCAGAGATTTTGCTCATTGGAACCTGTCATCGCTTGATCACTCGAATCACATAATACGTCGTTGTTCGATTCCAGCTCTTCCCGGTAAGTACCAGCACCGTTCCTATAGTGAACTATCGAGTTGTTTCCTCCATCACTCACTGGCCGTCGTTGACCTCCGTAGTCTCCGTAGATTGGGTGTCCTCGGTAGTGTCATAGAAAGAGCGGTTCTAAAAAAAGTAGATCGGTTAATAGGCACCACAGCGTTATCTTCACTCCAAATAATTCAAACGTTGTTTCCACCTGAATATTCAGGTACATTTTACGTACACACGTAGCTGCAAATGCTTCAGAAAATTCAGGTGAAACTTACGTGTCCGGTGAATACTATCCAAAACTCAGGTAGAACTTACCTGATTTTCACGTAGAATGAAAATTCTAACGACAAATCAGGTAAAAGTTACGTGAATTTCAGGTGGAAAAAATCTACGTACTTTTTCAGGTGGAAACAACGTGCAGATTTTTTTGGGTGTTTGAGATTTTTTGAGCGACGAAGAATGTCTTATGCGAGGGGCTGTCAACTTGTGTATTTACGATTCATCTGCCTGAATTGAAAAGGCGTATTGAGGAATTTTTTTGTATTTCCGTATTTTTTTGTGTATTTCCGTATTTTTATGTATTTTAGTATTGTAGTGTATTAAGTTCATCATTAATTGTATTTTTCGGGTATTTTTGAACTTGAATTGTATTTTTCGTGTAATGTTGAAGGCAAGGTTCAAGGTATTTTTGTTTTTGTTTTCATTTCGACTTTTGCATTACGATGTGGTTTCAAAAGAGGAAGACGATCTGGAACTGGAGTTTCTTGTGTTGGAGACCTTCAAAACTGCAGTGGAGTACTATAGAAAAATATTAAAATGACTACTGAGTCTTGAAACTCTGTTCGCACAACAAATTTGCATGTTAGCGAGCGAATCCCACAGATTTTGTTTAATGTGAATCACATTTTGTTTAATGTGAAGAAATTGGTTCCCCAAAAACCCAAGCAAAAACCTCTACAGCCCAAGTAACCAAAAGTTTCTTTGAGTACGTTTTTCGGTTAATCAGCTTCACTGAGCTGCTTAAGCGAAAAACGTACTCTTAAAGAAACTTTTATGGTTACTTGGGAGTATTTCAAAAGAAATTGTTCAGGTCGGTTGTGCCCGAGGTTGTACCCATTCTTCTTGATGCAGTACCCGAGTCGTTAATATTGTACGTTGGGCCTGGCGATTCGAAATTGCCGGTCTATCTAATCGATGTTCGAATTGTCGGTCGATAAAAGAATGAGAGAGCTTTGCCTTTGAAATTGACATTTTTCGGTCACGCTCGCATTGGAGTATCGCGTACGGAAGATCCCTGGCATGTTCCTGCATGTTCATTACTGTTTTTCTGATTTCATTTGACAGTCTACCCACCCCACTTGATTTTGCTTCCGATGCAGATGCCGGCCAGGCATCTGGACGTGTAGAAGGGTTCATTACGCGTGCTTTAGAAATTGTGAATAATTGTCAGCATTTAAAAAGTTTTATGAAATATGTATAAATATGGTTTTTAAACATATTTTTTGGATGCATCAAACGAAGTATTACAAATATTACAATAATTAGAATGCTTGTAGTAGGATCTGTATAAGTCCAATGCATGGAAATTCTTCCTAGATTGGAGCGGTATGGTTTGAAACCACCCCAAGCGAAAATTCGTTTGAATCTGTCCTTCGATTGAATCTACAATAAATATTAAAACCAAGATTAAATGGTTTTGCGAGATATTTGCGCGCCTGATTTTTTTTAACAACAATCCCATATCTGTCAAAATAAACAAATTGATTGACAGGTATTGACGTATTTCTGTCGAGTCGGCGTAATAATCGGGTATTAAAATTGTATTTAGAGTCGTATTGACGTAATGTCGACGTATTGATGAATTATTTCAAATTGAAGTATTAAAAAGAATTTTTGTATTTTTCAAGTATTTTTCAAAGTATTTTTGGAAGCAAGTATTTACAATTCAACCGATTCATACAGTTGATCGCCCCTTGGTCTTATGCCCCCTATTTATGTTTGTATTTCAAGGTTCTGTAAATAATTCCGTGGATCTAATTTAATGGACTTACCTGAGATTATAAGAAATATTCTGGTCGAATGACTGCAACCGATAAACTGAACGGAATTTCATGACAGCAAGCGTGAATGTTTTTTCGTGACAAAAAAAAACAGCTGATTTTCGACGATCTTTCCCATATGGCTTCCGGAATCCCATGGCAGTACGTTGTTCCGGGATTATGCTGAGGAGTAAACACATAAATGTTATTTAAGAAAGTGGGCAAAAAAGTACAGTAGACGTTCGATAACTGCAAGTCATTTAACTGCAATGCTTTTTAACTGCAATTCGATAGTTGCAACAGTTTTGCAGTTATCGGACCGCTAAACTTCAAACTGATGTCAGACTCAATGACAGCTGCATTGCGCTGCACATTTAGATGCACTTTTATTGCATCTGACGTCGATTGACAATCGTTTGACGTCTAGAATGCATTGCAGTTATCGAACGGCATTCGTTAACTGAAAAGTAAACATTTTGCAGTTATCGAACGGCTACTGTACAAAACTCACAAAAAATTAACAAATTCAAAGCGATTGCAAACCGCGACAAAGTAAAAACAAATATGGCAAAATACAAATATGGCAAAAACAAATACTGCAAAACAAAGTTGTTTGGCAGTGTTGCGAGTTTTAATATCACATTGATTCTGAATACAAAATTACATATTTTTGTTGTGTAATCTTACACAAACATATGAAATCATTTGGTTGCATGCATTTCTATGTAATATTCAGTAATTTAATAAATAATGGAATATTACATAGTTTCAACGTCATGATGAATGGTCATTCTAATTCTGTGTAATTTGAGAGCGATGTACACTGAAAATATTCCACACGCTCATAAAATATTTTTTTCCATGTGAATCGAACGTGTTTTGCTAACCGACATTTACACTAGCAATCCACGTTAAAGTCACAAAAAATTAATATGAATTGATACCACTGGTAAACACTAGTAATTCTAACGTGTTTTGGACATCATTCAATGTAGCATGTATTGTGGTGAAAAAAAAAAACATGACGTCGCTAAGAAGTGTCCGTTTACAAGTTCGTTTACAGAAGTTTACAAAGTTTCAATTACAAATATACAGGTAAGGTAAACTTAGATATGTGTTTAATCTAAAGTTCAAGTTCATTGTATTTCCAGATTAATTTAAGCTTCATAATCGGAATAAATAATTCGCGAATAAAAGATGAGTACCCCCAAATCGCCATCGCCTAAATGGAGTGATTTCTCTATTTTACTTCTATCCGGCACCAAATCGAAACAAATTGCCAAGGTTTCGGCTACCCAGAGTCAAATAAACCCAGGGAAATGCGTTGCATTAGCAGAAAATATAGAATGATTGTATAAAATGTCTGAAGAAATTATTTGTTTTTGTTAATAAATGATTATGTTAATTAGGTCGACAGTTTGGAAGTGTTTTATTAGTATAATCGAATTACTATTTACTTTTTATAAACGATAAAAAAATACTCGAGAAGCATTCTGCCATTTTATGCAAAAGCCATACACATTTAACGTGTTTTTCCCTTTCTTTCTTCATTGATTTCTATTACAATGGACGTTTCATTTTTTGACGTTGGGGACTGGATTTACACGTTATTTCAGTACACTGATAAAAAAATACACGTTCGATTCATGTTTTCCGGAATATGAATATTTTCAATAAGCTTACACCATCAAGTCTAATGTAATCCACATCACTACAATGTTCTTGACATCCTCAATTCAAATGTCAATGTAAATATCCACATTCATTATTGATACACTACTATATGATATGCATATCCATGAATAGCCATAACAAATACACGTTCGATTCGTGTGTTTCAAAATGTTGATATTTCATTCCAAATTACACCATCAAGTCTGATGCATTTCACATCACTGAGATGTTCTTCACAAACTCAGTTCAAATGACCATGTTTATAGCAAATTCTATAATTGATACACCACGATGTCATACGTTTATCTAAAACATGTTATGAATTGATTCGAAAGAATTTGAGTATGCAATCAGACGATTCAGACGATCCTCCATGTGTCATTATTTCAATAAAAAAGCACATGTTCATGCATCTTTCGAAAAGGCCGCAACATTTTTCAGTTATTATCGGTAGTGAACTGGTTTTATATTAAATTGCACTTGTTTATGAAACACATAAATAAACGAAAAAAGTGAAGATCATCAAATTAAATTACTATCCTAGGTAAACACAAGTATAATGTTTGATTCAACCAATTTAAAAAAAAAATATGAACGTCTACAAATCTACGAAGAACTTCCCAATTTGTTTTATATCCATATAGTTTGAAACTGTAATTAAACAACAGAAAAATGTTCACTTCTTTTTAATTTGTTTTCGTTTAATTTAATCCATCCGGAATGCGACTTCCGTCATAGGGTTGAAAATCATTATTTTAATACATAAACATATATTATATATCAATATTTCAACTTTATTTTCTTGTTCTGGAAAAACTGGCTGATCTGCTGTGGCATCTGTGGAATCAGCACCGAACCGATCACGTTCTCTGGCAGCAGCCCTTTTGGATGTAGGTAACTTAAATTTCTATGATCTGTGTGGATAATAAGAACCTTATTCACCGGTTATTATTTATTATATATGAAATAAAACACGAAATTCACTCACAATTCAAATGAAATTCAATACAATTATAATTAGATATCACATATTAAACAAACGACTATGACAAGTCGAGCAACCGAATTCGTTTTGTTTTACACGTTAATACCGTGTGGTTTGTTTACAAAAAAATTTTGAGTTTTGATTGAGCGATGTCATGTGGTTTACACGTGATATTGATTGGCTTTGACAACATGCGCAAATCCATGTGTAGAACACACGGTCCTCTCGTGTATTTTTTTTATAGTGTATGCTGGCCAAGTGGTGAAAATTCACGTGTGAAAACAGTAGCATGATCGTGTAGATTGTTTTCAGTGTAATATTACGTTGGTTTAGATATTATATTACATTGAAAATTCCCAATTACATCGAAATTTTGTTAAGG